>NW_026518603.1:0-26757 GCF_027409825.1 Scomber japonicus | reverse complement strand
GAGGAAGGAAGGAAGGAAGGAATGGAGGAAGAAGGAAGGGAGGAAGGAAGGACAGACGAAAGAAGGAAAGAAGGAAGGAAGGAAGGAAGGAAGGAAGATGTGGGAAGGCTGAATGTGAAGAATGCTAACAGAGCTTTTGAGGGGAAACCTAACTTCTCATCTCACTAGTACACTACACTCCCAACATGCAGGCACACGTGTGGTTGGTAAACATCTCCCAAAGTAGAATAAGAAGAACGAGGGAAGGACAGGAGAGAGGAAGGGAGGAAGTGAGGAAGAAGGAAGGAAGGGAGGAAAAAGAAAGGAAGGGAGGGAGAGAGGAAGGAAGTAAGGGAGGAGGAAGAAGGAAGGAAGGGAGTAAGGGTGGAGGAAGAAGAAAGGGAGGGAGGAAGGAAGGATGGAAGAGAGGAAGCAAGGAAAGGAAGGAAGGACGGAAAGGAGGGAGGAAGAAGGAAGGAAAGGAGGGAGGAAGGGAGGAAGAAGAAGGAAGGAAGGGAGGGAGGGAGGAAGGATGGAAGGGAGGAAAGGAAAGAAGCAATAAATGAAAGGAGGGAGGAAAGGAAAGAAGGAAGAGAGGAAGGAAAGGCAGGAGGGAGGAAGGAAGGACGGACGAAAGAAGGAAGGAAGGAAGGAAGGAAGGAGAAAGGAAAACAGGAAGGAAGGAAAGAAGGAAGGAAGGAAGGAAGGAAGGAGAAAGGAAAACAGGAAGGAAGGAAAGAAGGAAGGAAGGAAGGAAGATGTGGGAAGGCTGAATGTGAAGAATGCTAACAGAGCTTTTGAGGGGAAACCTAACTTCTCATCTCACTAGTACACTACACTCCCAACATGCAGGCACACGTGTGGTTGGTAAACATCTCCCAAAGTAGAATAAGAGGAACAAAGGAAGGAAAGGAAGGGAGGAAGGAAGGAAGGGAGGACAGAAAGGAGGGAGGAAGAATTAAGGAAAGGAAAGGAACGAACGAAGGAAGGAAAGGAGGGAGGAAGGGAGGAAGAAGGAAGGGAGGGAGGGAGGGAGGAAGGAAGTAAGGGAGGAGGAAGAAGGAAGGAAGGGAGTAATGGAGGAGGAAGAAGGAAGGGAGGGAGGGAGGGAGGGAGGAGGAAGAAGGAAGGGAGGGAGGGAGGGAGGGAGGAAGGATGGAAGAGAGGAAAGGAAAGAAGGAAGAGAGGAATGAAAGGAAGCAAGGAAAGGCGGGAGGGAGGAAGGAAGGATAGACGGAAGGAAGGACAGACGGAAGGAAGGACAGACGGAAGGAAGGACAGACGGAAGGAAGGAAAAGAGGAAGGAAAGAAGGAAGGAAGGAAGGAAGGAAGGAAGGAAGGAAGATGTGGGAAAGCTGAATGTGAAGAATGCTAACAGAGTTTTTGAGGGGAAACCTAACTTCTCATCTCACTAGTACACTACACTCCCAACATGCAGGCACACGTGTGGTTGGTAAACGAACGAAGGAAGGAAAGGAAGGAGGGAGGAAGGGAGGAGGAATAAGGAAGGAAGGGAGGGAGGGAGGAAGGATGGAAGGGAGGAAAGGAAAGAAGGAAGGAAGGAAAGACGGAAAGGAGGGAGGAAGAAGGAAGGAAAGGAGTGAGGGACGGAGAAAGGAAGGACAGATGGAAGGAAGGAAGGGAGGAAAGGAAAGAAGGAAGAAAGGAAGGAAGGAAGGAAGGAAGATGTGGGAACGCTGAATGTGAAGAATGCTAACAGAGCTTTTGAGGGGAAACCTAACTTCTCATCTCACTAGTACACTACACTCCCAACATGCAGGCACACGTGTGGTTGGTAAACATCTCCCAAAGTAGAATAAGAGGAACAAAGGAAGGAGAGAGGAAGGAGGGAGGAAGAATTAAGGAAAGGAGAGAGGAAGGGAGGAAAGGAAAGGAACAAAGAAAGGAAGGAACGAAGGAAGGAAGGAACGAAGGAAGGAAGGAACGAAGGAAGGAAAGGAGGAAGGGAGGAAGAAGGAAGGGAGGGAGAGAGGGAGGAAGGAAGTAAGGGAGGAGGAAGAAGGAAGGGAAGGGGAGTAAGGGTGGAGGAAGAAGAAAGGGGGGGAGGAAGGAAAGATGGAAGGGAGGAAGCAAGGAAAGGAAGGAAGGACGGAAAGGAGGGAGGAAGAAGGAAGGAAAGGAGGGAGGAAGGGAGGAAGAAGAAGGAAGGAAGGGAGGGAGGGAGGAAGGATGGAAGAGAGGAAAGGAAAGAAGGAAGAGAGGAAGGAAAGGAAGCAAGGAAAGGCAGGAGGGAGGAAGGAAGGATAGACGGAAGGAAGGACAGACGGAAGGAAGGACAGACGGAAGGAAGGAAGGACGACAGAAGAAAGGAAAAGAGGAAGGAAGGAAGGAAGGAAGGAAGGAAGGAAGATGTGGGAACACTGAATGTGAAGAATGCTAACAGAGCTTTTGAGGGGAAACCTAACTTCTCATCTCACTAGTACACTACACTCCCAACATGCAGGCACACGTGTGGTTGGTAAACATCTCCCAAAGTAGAATAAGAGGAACAAAGGAAGGAGAGGAGAGAGGGAGGAAGGGAGGAAGGAAGTAAGGGAGGAGGAAGAAGGAAGGAAGGGAGTAAGGGAGGAGGAAGAAGGAAGGAAGGAACGAAGGAACGAAGGAAGGAAGGAAGGAAGGAAGGACAGAAAGGAGGGAGGAAGAATTAAGGAAAGGAGAGAGGAAGGGAGGAAAGGAAAGCAACGAAGGAAGGAAGGAACGAACAAAGGAAGGAAAGGAGGAAGGGAGGAGGAAGGAAGGGAGCGAGGGAGGGAGGGAGGAAGGAAGTAAGGGAGGAGGAAGAAGGAAGGAAGGGAGGAATGAAAGGAAGCAAGGAAAGGCGGGAGGGAGGAAGGAAGGATAGACGGAAGGAAGGACAGACGGAAGGAAGGAAGGACGACAGAAGAATGGAAAAGAGGAAGGAAGGAAGAAAGATGTGGGAAGGCTGAATGTGAAGAATGCTAACAGAGCTTTTGAGGGGAAACCTAACTTCTCATCTCACTAGTACACTACACTCCCAACATGCAGGCACACGTGTGGTTGGTAAACATCTCCCAAAGTAGAATAAGAAGAACGAGGGAAGGAGAGAGGAAGGGAGGAAGTGAGTAAGGGAGGAGGAAGAAGGAAGGAAGGGAGGAAGGAACGAAGGAAGGAAGGAAGGACAGAAAGGAGGGAGGAAGAATTAAGGAAAGGAGAGAGGAAGGGAGGAAAGGAAAGGAACAAAGGAACGAAAGAAGGAAAGGAGGAAGGGAGGAAGAAGGGAGGGAGGGAGGAAGGAAGTAAGGGAGGAGGAAGAAGGAAGGGAGGGAGGGAGGGAGGGAGGAAGGATGGAAGGGAGGAAAAGAAAGAAGGAAGAGAGGAAGGAAAGGAAGCAAGGAAAGGCGGGAGGAAGGATGGAAGGAAGGAAAGGAAAGAAGGAAGAGAGGAAGGAAAGGAACAAAGGGAGGGAGGGAGGAAGGATGGAAGGGAGGAAAGGAAAGAAGGAAGAAAGGAAAGGAGGAAGGAAGTAAGGGAGGAGGAAGAAGGAAGGAAGGGAGGGAGAGAGGAAGGATGGAAGGGAGGAAAGGAAAGAATGAAGGAAGGAAGGAATGGAGGAAGAAGGAAGGAAGGAAGGAAGGAAGATGTGGGAAGGCTGAATGTGAAGAATGCTAACAGAGCTTTTGAGGGGAAACCTAACTTCTCATCTCACTAGTACACTACACTCCCAACATGCAGGCACACGTGTGGTTGGTAAACATCTCCCAAAGGAGAATAAGAGGAACAAAGGAAGGAGAGAGGAAGGAAGGGAGGAAGTGAGAAAGGAAGGATGGATGGAAGGGAGGAAAGGAAAGGAAAGAAGCAAGGACAGGAAGGAAGGACGGAAAGGAGGGAGGAAGAAGGAAGGAAAGGAGGGAGGAAGAAGGAAGGAAAGGAGGGAGGAAGGAACGAAGGGAGGGAGTAAGGGAGGAGGAAGAAGGAAGGAAGGGAGGAAAGGAAGGAAAGGAGGGAGGGAGGGAGAAAGGAAGGACAGACAGAAGGAAGGGAGGACAGACAGAAGGAAGGGAGGAAGAAGGAAGGGAGGAAGGATGGAAGGGAGGAAAGGAAAGAAGGAAGGAAAGGTGGGAGGAAGAAGGAAGAAAAGAAAGGATAGGAGGAAGGAAGTAAGGGAATAGGAAGAAGGAAGGAAGGGAGGGAGAGATGAAGGATGGAAGGGAGGAAAGGAAAGAAGGAAGAGAGGAAAGAAAGGAACAAAGGAAGGAAAGAAGGAAAGGAGGGAGGGAGAGAGGAAGGAAGGACAGACGGAAGGAAGGAGACAAATCAAAAGAAGAAAAAAAAGACAAATCAAAAGAAGAAAGGAAGGAAGGAAGGAAGGGAGGGAGGGAGGGAGGAAGCATGGAAGGGAGGGAGGAAAGGAAGACGGAAGGAAGGGAGGGAGGATGGAAGGAAGGAAGGAAAGGAGGGAGGAAGGAATGAAAGGAAGGAAGGAAGGAAGGAAGGAAGGAAGGTAGGAGGGAGGGAGGGAGGAAAAAAGAAAGGAGGGAAGGAAGGAGAAAGGAAAGGAGGAAGGAAGGAAGGAAGGAAGGAAGGAAGGAAGGAAGATGTGGGAACGCAGAGCTTTTCAGGGGAACCTAACTTCTACAGTCCCAGCATGCAGGCAGACGTGTGGTTGGTAAAGCCTTCAGTTACCAGCCTCCTCTCCTGTGGAAACATCTCCTAGGTTTTGGTCTAGGAGGCAAACACCCTCTCCATGTTTAAAAAGAGGTTTAAAACTTTCCTTGTTTTTTGGGGTAAAGTTTATATAGTTCGGGTCGGCCATGCTTGTGTTGGACCAGCCGCTAGTTTATGCTGCTATAGTCTTCTGATGATACACTGAGCTCCTCTCTTCTCCTCCGTCTCTCTCTATCCATCAATCCATCCATAGACTGTATAAAAGAAATGGACGTAACATCCGTGACGTCACCCATTGGTTTGTGGACTGCTGCTCGGAAGCCAATAGTTTCCAAACTAGGCAGCGCCATCTTGAAAATTTCAGGTGCATGCTGGGAAAAATAAAAACACGGATTCTACTTATATGGGCATGAGGCGGGGCCATGGGCGGAGTGGGGAGGTTGCTATGGTTGCGAGGGCTGGATCTCGAAGACATTGGTCAATCAACCTGTCAATCAGGACGTAGCCACGCCCTAATGCATACCCTGCTTTATCGTCACATATAAAATCAGGGAGGCCAAAATGTCCCAAATGAACATCATACTGCATTGAAGAAGGCTTTAAACTAGCGATTGAGACCATAAACACATTTTGAAAACGTTTACTGAGGTTAGAAATCAAGTGAGAAGTTGGTGAATTCTCCATTGACTTGTATAGAGATGGTCGCCCCCTGGTGGCCTTTTGATAGAATGCAGCTCTAAATTACTTCTGGTGTTGGCTTCATTTCAGAGGACCAGAACTCCCCGCCTGATTCTGACCGCGACCACACGGTATTTCACTGATCGCGCAAGATTTCAACGATGTTTCCAGCTTTAGCATTAGCAGCAGAGTAAAAGCCATCAGGTAAGTGTTATTTTAATAAACTCCTGGTGTACTTACAAACTTTCCAATGCATCGACTTATGAGTAAAGACCCTATTTGTACTACAGTAGAAGTTTGATACCAATCCAGGCATTATTAGTGGGGTCATTTACCAGATACACTGGTGGTCCCGTTAGCGCCTGTACTAAGACATTCAGCTGATGGCTCTAACTCCCCCAAATTGCGACCAAATGAAAAAAAAGGGTTGAGGCGCTGATTAGATATACGTCATGGTGCATATGACAATAGGTCGAAATTAAGCCGAATCATCGCTTTAAGTGGCCCAAATCCCAAATAAACCCTACAGCTCCATAAAGTTCTTGTAATTTAATAAAAGCTTTAATAAAATAACATTTCCATCATTATTGCTATGTTATATTTTCATGTCTTAGGTAAAATAGGACATGATATTGTGTGATAGTAGCTGTTTATCCTCCATAAATGAAAAGAAATACACTCTCTCTGCTCTCTGAAACATGACTCAAGGTTTAATCACACATTTATTGATCAGTCAAATCGATTATTGATGCTTTCTAAAACACATCTGGGCTTCAACATTTGGTTTAGACCAGGGGTGTCAAACATGCGGCCCGTGGGCCAGAACCGGCCTGCCAAGAGGTCCAATCCGGCCCACTTTCCTTCCTGTGTTCTTTTCCTTCCTACCTTCCTTTATCCTTTCTTCCTTCCTTCTGTCCTTCCTACCTTTCTTCCTTTTGTACTTCCATCCATCTGTCCTTCCTCCCTCCCTTTATTCCTTCTGTCCATCTTTCCTTTCTTCCTTCTGTACTTCCTTCCATCTGTCCTTCTTCCCTTTATTCCTTCTTTCCTTCCTCCCTTTCTTCCTTCCATCTGTCCTTCCTCCCTTTCTCCCTTCTTTCCTTCCATCTGTCCTTCCTACCTTTCTTCCCTCCTTCCTTTTGCCTGTCTTTCCTTCCTTCCCTTCTTATTTCCTTCCTTTCTTTCTTCTTTCCCTCCATCTTTTTAATGATCTGGCCCACATGAGATCAGATTGGTCTGTATGCGGCCCTTGATTGAAAATGAGATTGACACCTCTGGTTTATATGAGGTGATTCTTACAGCAAGGGTGTAAAACATGAACAGAGGGTTACAGAGGGTTACTGTAGTTATTGGTGTTTTTGGTCAACTGGGTCATCAGTCATCTCCAAAACTGCACCAGATGTTCTGACTGGCTCTACAACCAACAATAGCAGTACTGTTTATTTCCTAACCCCCCCCCCCCCCCCCCCCCAAGAGTTTGACATAGTGGCCAAACTATGTAATTACAACATCATGTGACGAGATTGGGCCCAAAAAAAACTTTTTTCTCTCCACAGAATCACATTGTGAAAGAGACATCTGTAAATCAGCGGACACCATTTTTCTGAGCATCGTAACCTACGATACGACTTGGTTTCCTATCCAGAGGGTTAAACTGGAAGTAGCAGGACCCAAGGATGGAAGGAAGGAAGAACATTTTTTGGCTTTCGTAGGACTTTCACTTCATCTGACAGTAATGTTCACCACAGGAAGGAAGGAAGGAAGGAAGGAAAGACAAAAGGAAAGAAGGAAGGAAGGACAAATTGAAGGAAGGAAGGAGGGAAGGAAAGACAAAAGGAAAGAAGGAAGGAAGGAAGGAAGGAAGGAAGGAAGGATAAATCGAAGGAAGGAAGGAAGGAGGGACAAATGGAAAGAAGGAAGGAAGGAGGGACAAATCAAAGAAAGGAAGGAAGGTAGAAATGACAAAAGGAAGGAAGGTAGAAATGACAAAAGGAAGGAAGGAAGGAAGGAATGAAGGAGGGAGGGAGAAAAGGAAGGAAGGAAGGAAGCAAGGAAGGAGAGAAAACAAGACAGGAAAGAAAGAAGGAAGGAAAAGAAGACAGGAAGGAAAGGGGGCCGGATTGGATCCCTTGGCAGGCCAGTTCTGGCCCACAGGCCTCATGTTTGACATCCATGGGTTAAATGGAAGGAAGGAAAGAAGGAAGGAAGGACAAATAAAGAAAGGAAGGAAGGAGGGACAAAAGGAAGGAAGGTAGAAATGACAAAATGAAGGAAGGAAGGAAGGACAAATCGAAGGAAAGGAGGAAGGAGGGACAAATGGAAGGCAGGATGGAAAGAAGGAAAACAAGACAGGAAAGAAAGATGGAAGGAAGGAAGGAAGGAAGGAAGAAAGGAAGGAAGGAAGGAAGGAAGGAAGGAAGGAAGGAAGGAAGGAAAAGAAGACAGGAAAGTGGGCCGGATTGGATCCTTTGGTGGGCCGGTCCTGGCCCACGGGCCTCATGTTTGACATCCCTGGGTTCCTATCAGAGGTCCGAAGTAGCAGGACCCAGTGATGCTGAAGAGGAAGAACATTTTTTGGCGTAGGACTGAACGATGTGTCCAGTTCTATTTATACATCCGTCCATGGCATTTCCTCTTTCACTTCATCTGGCAGTAATGTTCACCACAGTTTGTTTTTATCTAACAGCTCAAAACCACAGACACATATCAAGTTCTGAATCACGTCAGACGAAGATATTAATAGCAAGAAAAGGACAAATCAAAAGAAGAAAGGAAGGAAGGAAGGAAGGAGGGAGAATGGAAGGAGGGAAAAAGGAAGGGAGGAAGGATGGAAGAAGGGAAAAAAGGAAGGAAGGAAGGAAGGAGGGAAAAAGGAAGGAAGGAAGGAGGGAAAAAGGAAGGGAGGAAGATGGAAGAAGGGAAAAAAGGAAGGGAGGAAGGATGGAAAAAGGAAGGAAGGAAGGAGGGAAAAAGGAAGGGAGGAAGATGGAAGAAGGGAAAAAAGGAAGGGAGGAAGGATGGAAAAAGGAAGGAAGGAAGGAGGGAAAAAGGAAGGGAGGAAGATGGAAGAAGGGAAAAAGGAAGGGAGGAAGGATGGAAGAAGGGAAAAAGGAAGGGAGGAAGGATGGAAGAAGGGAAAAAAGGAAGGGAGGAAGGAAAGAAGGAAGGAAGGAAGGAAGGAAGGAAGGAAGAAGGGAAAAAAGAAAGGGAGGAAGGAAAGAAGCAAGGAAGGAAGGAAGGAAGGAAGGAAGAAGGGAAAGAAGGAAGGAAGGAAGGAAAGAAGGAGGGACAAAAGGAAAGAAGGAAGGAGAGAAAAAAGGAAGGAAGGAGGGACAAAAGGAAGGAAGGAAGGAAGGAAAGAAGGAAAAGAAGACAGGAAGGACACATGGAAGGATTGATGAAAGGGAGGAAGGAAAGATGGAAGAAAGGAAGAGAAGACAAAAAGGAAGGAAGGAAAGGAAGAGAGAAAGAAAAGAAGACAGGAAGGAAAAGACGACAGGAAGGAAAGAGGGCCATCTTGGACCCCTCGGCGGGCCAGTTCAGACCCATGGGCCTCATGTTTGACCCCTCTGGGTTAACAGATGATACTTTAACTCTGAATTAAAGAATCTGGTAAAATAAATATGAGAAATGAAAAATAATAACGATGAGAATCAGAAATGAAGTTCATATCTTTGAAGGAAGATGAAAGAAAATGGGTTTGATACACAACAGAATGATTTGATGTCACCATGGTTACGGATATAAATCGACATATCTGATACAACTAGTATAGATGATGGAAGGAAGGAGGGAAAAGTCAAAGGAAGGAAGGAAGGAAGGAAGGACCAATCGAAGGAAGGAAGGAAGGAAGGAAGGACAAATCGAAGGAAGGAAGGAAGGAAGGAGGGACAAATCGAAGGAAGGAAGGAAAGAGGGAAAAAAGGAAGGAAGGAAGGAAGGAAGGAAGGAAGGAAGGAGGGACAAATGGAAGGAAGGAAGGAAGGAAGGAAGGAAGGAGGGACAAATCGAAGGAAGGAAGGAAGGAAGGAGGGACAAATCGAAAGAAGGAAGGAAAGAGGGAAAAAAGGAAGGAAGGAAGGAAGGAAGGAAGGAGGGACAAATTGAAGGGAGGAAAGAAGGAAGGAAGGAAGGAAGGAAGGAAGGAAGGACACATGGAAGGAAAGATGGAAGGAAAGATGGAAGGAAGGAAGAGAAGACAAGAACTGGGCCGGCTTGGACCCCTCGGTTGGCCAGTTCAGGCCCACGGGCCTCATGTTTGACCCCTTGATACACAACAGAATGATTTAATGTCACCATGGTTACGGATATAAATCGACATATCTGATACAACTAGTATAGATGTTTTACTTTACTCACTGCCGGCGTTTTCTTTCATAAAATTAGAGAGAGAGTAATACGAGATTTAATTAGTGTTTAAAAACAAGGTCAACTTTTCACACCACAAATAAAAGCATCACACACACACACACACACACACACACACACACACACACACACACACACACACACACACACACACGCACACACACACACACAGCGCTTTATTGTGAAGGCCCATGTGAGATCTTGACGTGAGAGCGGCGAACATCCTGCTGATGTGCCGACTGTGTTTTTTGAACTTATTGACCGTTTCCATGACGACCGATCAGCTCCGAGTTACTCAAAAGGCAGGAAAAAATAAAACCAATGAATCAATACTGACGATGACTGATGCAGATTTAGAGTTTATTCATGATGAGTGTGTGAAATGATGAAGGAGGAAGTTGGGCAAAACAAGATTTTACAGAAAAGCTGGAGACGGCCATGAGAAAGCTGTGTGTGTGTGTGTGTGTGTGTGTGTGTGTGTGTGTGTGCTAACAAGGTTTTCTTTCACTCTGCAGCCTAAATTGTCCACTAATGTAATCTCCTTCAGAAAGTCCCTGCACTGTAAATAAAATAAGTCGGTCAGCCTCAGATCTGGAGGCTGGGAGGGAGGAAGGAAAGGAGGAAGGAAGGAAGGAAGGAAGGAAGGAAGGAAAGGAGTAAGGAGGGAGGGAGGGAGGGAGGAAGGAAGGAAGGAAAGGAGTAAGGAGGGAGGGAGGGAGGGAGGGAGGAAAGAAGGAAGGAAGCAAGGATGGAAGGGGGGGCAAGGATGGAAGGAGGAGGGAGCAAAGAAAGAGGGAAGAAGGAAGGAAACGAGGAATGAAGGAAGGAAGGAAAGAAAGGAGTAAGGAGGGAGGGAGGGAGGAAGGAAAGAAGGAAAGAAACAAGGATGGAAGGAGGGGCAAGGAAGCAAGGATGGAAGGAGGAGGGGGGAGAAGGAAGGAAGCAAGGATGGAAGGAGAAAGGAGGAAGAGCATATTTATTGCTCTTTTAGGCTGCTTTTTTCGAGGTCTTTGTATGTATGTATGTATTTGTTTATATGTGTGTGTGTGTGTGTGTGTGTGTGTGTGTGTGTGTGTGTGTGTGTGTGTGTGTGTGTGTGCTACTGGACAAGTGGATAAATAAAGTATCTATCTATTGAAAATCAGAATCTATAAAAATCAGAGGATCATATATCAAAGTGGTGACAACTTAAATATTTGTTGAGATATTTCCCTCTGAACCACCAGTGTCAACCTGATGGTGGCGCTAGAGAGGAAAAGTCCGAGGATCACTACAAAATCAATACAATTCATCCTCTGGGGAACACGAATATCTGCACCTCATTTCATCACAATTCATTTAATTACTAGACCAACACCAACTTCCATTAGGCACCTGTTGCCATGGCGATAAACTCACCAGCTCACTATATAATAATAATAATAAACAATAAATAAAAAAAAGTTCTCAAACACTCCACAACAGTACATTTACTGTAAAGCGTGAGTGAGTGAGTGAGAGAGGGAGCTTGGAGAAGAAAAGACAAATCGAAAGAAGAAAGGAAGGAAGGAGGGAAAAAGGAAGGGAGGAAGGATGGAAGGAGGGAAAAAAGGAAAGGAGGAAGGAAAGAAGGAAGGAAAGAGGTAGAAATCAAAGGAAGGAAAGAAGGAAGGAAGAAGGGACAAAAGGAAAGAAGGAAGGAGAGAAAAAAGATAAGAAGGAAGATAGGAAGCAAGGAAGGAAGGAAGGAAGGAAGGAAGGAGGGAAAAAAGGAAGTAAGGAAGGAAGGAAGGAAAGAAGGAAAAGAAGACAGGAAGGACACATGGAAGGATTGATGAAAGGGAGGAAGGAAAGATGGAAGGAAGGAGGGACAAAAGGAAGGAAGGAAGGACACATGGAAGGAAAGATGGAAGGAAGGAAGAGAAGACAAGAACTGGGCCGGCTCGGACCCCTCGGCGGGCCGGTTCTGGCCCACAAGCCTCATGTTTGACCCCTCTGGGTTAACAGAAGATACTTTAACTCTAAATTAAAGAATCTGGTCAAATAAATAAATATAAGATAAACTCACGAGCTCACTATATAATAAAATAATAAATTTTTTTTTAAAAAGTTCTCAAACACTCCACAACGGCACATTTACTGTAAAGCGTGAGTGAGTGAGTGAGAGAGGGAGCTTGGAGAAGAATGACAGGAAGTGGGGATAATGAAGAGAGCGGGAAGCGGGAGGAATTTTCAGCTTCTGTATCAGCGGTTCCCAAACGAGTACAAAGAGAAAAGCCTATACACTGCTAAAAATAATGATCTTTAAAAGGTTCATAAAACTGCTTCCTGCTGTTAATCAACTCAAGTTAAGTGAGCTACAGCTTTGTTTAGTAATTCCCACACCTTCTCCAAAACCTAAAAGTTGATCATAACACAATAAAAAGCGCTTACTCAGGCAAATTCACTCATCCTTCAAAATAAAAGCACCCCACCCACAAAAAAAAAAAAAAAAAAAAAAAAAAACACCATTAAAGCGCCACTCAAAACATCAAAACATCAAACATCAACCATCCGCTCATGTGATGTTGTTCTTGGTCTTTCATAACGTCGCCGTGGAGACGAAGCGGGGGTAATAATTTAGGATTTATGGCTGTTGTTGGTTTGCAGGAGTTACATTAACAATCGCCAAGCTGATATTTTTTTGCAGCGCCGCCGCGGTGTTCTTTGGCCGTGATAATCATCAGTGTTTATATTGTCTCTATTTCTGGTTATCAGGGTCACACACACACACACACACACACACACACACACACACACACACACACACACACACACAGAGATTACATCATGCTGCTATTAATGATTTCTTTTCCTTTTCTCTCTCTCGGCTGCATGTTTTTGGCGCTCCGACTGTAAAATGTATGGGAAAGAATGACTGTGTGTGTTCTTTGACTTCTGGAGGACTGAGTTGACCTAAAAAAATGAAACATTTTGTCCGAACTTCATGTTTGAAAAGGCTTTTATGAGGCGTTTAATAGAGTTTTATGGTTCAAAAATAAGATTGAGGTTAGAGGAATGTTAATCTGTGGCTTTATAACTAATAATAATAATAATAATTTTATGTGTATAGCACCTTTAAAAACAGCGTTATCTAAGTGCATTGACAGAGAAAGCAGTAACGAGAATGACAGACAATGAAACATAATAAGGAGTTTATAAAAGGAAAGAAAGAAAGGAGTAAGGAGGGAGGGAGGAAGGAAAGGAGTAAGGAGGGAGGGAGGGAGGAAAGGAGGAAGGAAGGAAGGAAGGAAGGAAAGAAAGAAGGAAGGAAGCAAAGAAAGAGGGAAGAAGGAAGGAAAGCAGGAATGAAGGAAGGAAGGAAAGAAAAGAGTAAGGAGGGAGGGAGGAAGGAAAGGAGGAAGGAAGGAAGGAAGGAAAGAAGGAAGGAAGCAAGGATGGAAGGAGGAGGGAAGAAGGAAGGAAAGAAGATTAAAAGATGATTTATAAAAGACTGAATAAACTAAAAAGTCTGTAGAAATTAGTTTTAGCTAATTAGCTTTAGACAGTAAAAGTAAAGTGATGCTGCTTTCAAAGATAATGTAATAAATAGTTTTTATTAGGGCTGTCGCATTAACACGTTAATCGCAATTAGATTAATGTAATCCATAACGCGTTACTTTTTTTAAATCACATTTTAATGTTGCAAGCCTTTTTGTCCCTTCTACTCCCCCGTAGACGGCTCCTCTAGCTGTAGCGCTATGCTTTGAAGTGGCCTCCTGCAGTAAACCTACCGCGCTGATGGAAAGTAAGAGAGCTACTGGACTTTTGAACGGCTTGTTTAACTTTAAAACACTTCCAGACGCTTCAGTTGACAAGTCAAAAGTAAAATGCAACCTGTGTCAAACGGAGTTTAACTACCACCGGAGTACGTGGAGTTTGAGTTAGCACCTCCACGCTAAACACCCAGGTGCAGCCAAGCCAGCCTCAGCTCCACCAAAGGACCATTTTGGAGTGTGGGAGTCGCAGCAGAGCCGTGATTGATTCCCAGTTAAGACACTCTGGTAAGAAATGCTTTACATTATGGGCTTAAAACTGCCTTCAAATGGAAAATAACAGGATTTTAAACATGCAATTCAAAACGCCATTAATCGTGATCAACTATGGAACTTCTGCGATTAATCTCGATTAAAAAAATTAATCATTTGACAACCCTAGTTTTTATTAATCAAATAACATCTAAAAGCTAAATAAGAGGGTTCAGGGTTGAATTTGACCCATGTTTTACATTTAAAAGCTGTAAAAAAAATAAATAAATAAAAAAGCTGTTTTACAATAATAGAAATAAAATGCATAATTTTTTTAAACTTTTGTGCAGCTGATAAACATTTTTATTTATTCAAATGTATAAATGTCAGCATTCAAACATGTTGTTGTATTAATTATATATTTTTTAAATCTTCTCCTGGATCATAAAGTATTGATAGTAAACGTGTTTCTTTAATCATTAAACATTTATTAGTGGCTGACGGAGAGTGATGGTGAGTTTATGAATGTTAATTGATGCAGAGACTAATTATGAGTCTGAATATGAACAGAGTGTAAAGGTTAGAACAGCAGCAGCTCCTTCATACACACTGAGTGCTCCGTTGTTGGTCCTCCATCTCTTCTTCTTCTTCTTCTCCTCCTCCTCTTCCTCCTCTTTCTCTTCCTCCTTCTTCTTCTTCTCCTCCTCCTCCTCTTTCTCTTCCTCCTTCTACTTCTCCTTCTCCTCCTCTTTCTCCTTCTCCTTCTTAAGGACTCAGCAGGTTGGTTGTTGTTCCCCCATCTCTTCTTCTTCTTCCTTCTCCTCCTCCTCCTCCTCCTCTTCCTCCTTCTCCTTCTTCTCCTCCTCTTCTTCCTCCTCCTCCTCTTCCTTCTTCTTCTTCTTCTTCTTCTTCTTCTTCTTCTTCTTCTTCTTCTTCTTCTTCTTCTTCTTCTTCTTCTTCTTCTTCTTCTGCCCCTCATTCTTCTCTTCCTTCCTCTTCTTCTGGTCTTCCTTCTTCTCCTCCTCCTCCTCCTCCTACTTCTCCTCCTCTTCTCCTCCCCCTCCTCCTTCCTCTCCTCCTTCTTCTCCTTATTCTTCTCCCCCTCCTTCTTCATCCTCCTCCTCTTCCTTCTTCTTCTTCTTCTCCTCCTCTTCCTCCTTCTCTTCCTTCTCCTCCTCCTCCTCCCTCTCCTTGTCCTCTTCCTCCTCCCTCTCCTTCTTCTTCTTCTTCTTCTTGCATCTCAGCTGCTTTTATCTCTTCATGTTAATCTCAGACTGACTCCATCTGCTGCAGGACTCCTTCTTCTTCTTCTTCTTCTTCTTCTTCTTCTTCTTCTTCTTCTTCTTCTTGCTGATGCTGATGATGATAAAGCTTCTTCTTTATGAGTCTGGATGAATGTTTGGGCTCCCTGTCATGCTGCAGAATAAACTACACCTCTCTGCTAAGTGTTGCATGATGGAGAAGAATATAAACATCTAAAGTGTCTAAAACCTTTTGCACAGTACTGCATTTAAAGTATCTGCATTGCCAAAAAAGACAGTGGAAGTGAATAAATCTGTCTCGCTTGTTGCTATGGTTACGTCAACACAAACTGACGAGGACGCAGAGATGTTAAAGTCACAATGTCGGCTAAATAAAGAAAAGGGCCGTAGCGTGTGCTTCCTGTTAATATTTGAGTCATCTTTTTTAGGCTGTTAGCATTTCTTAGTAAACATTGTGTAAATAAACAACTTTTTGCCAAGAGTTGTAATCGTTGTAATCTGGTAGAGGCAAGGTCATATAATAAAATATATAAATAAATTGAAAATAATACATGCTGTCCATTTAATTCGTTTACCATAATGAATGTAATCAGTGCTTAATTTGTAAATCATAAGGTCCGGGAACGGAAGAAAACGTGCTGAAAACAACATGAAAATGCCCACTTGTCAGGCTGTGGGACTTACAAGCCTCAATTCAAATAATATCCATGGTATAAATGTTATGACGATCATTTAGGCTACAACCTATTTTACGCTATACTCCGCACAGCACAGGCAAATGCCCACATCACCACAGGTGGGACTTACAGTATACAGTCAGCAATTAATTTCTCAACAGGTCTAACGTGTAAAAAAAAAAAAAAACTTTTAATAAATCACATATCTTCCATTATTATAATTCAAAGATTGGCACGGCGGCCTATTAATAGACAGTATACTCACCATATTGAGTTGTCCAAAACACCCCACATCACGAGCATGTCCGGATTCTCCTCCTCCTCTTTTTTTCGGGTTTTACTGCCAAACAGTTGTGCATCCCATCCCTGACCTGTCGCTGGACGTCCCACACTCCTCCCCGCTCCTTCTCAATCTTCCTGCTGTAAGCCAGCTGATGTCGCGGTTCCCGCCTGTTGCTCCGGCTGTTGTACCGGGCTAGCTGTTACCAGGGTACCCGCCTCTTGCTCCGGCTGTTGTACCGGGCTAGCTGATGCCAGGATACCCGCCTGTTGCTCCGGCTGTTGTACCGGGCTAGCTGGTGCCAGGCTACCCGCCTCTTGCTCCGGCTGTTGTACCGGGCTAGCTGATGCCAGGGTACCCGCCTGTTGCTCCGGCTGTTGTACCGGGCTAAC
This sequence comes from Scomber japonicus, assembly GCF_027409825.1. Lineage (NCBI taxonomy): Eukaryota > Metazoa > Chordata > Actinopteri > Scombriformes > Scombridae > Scomber > Scomber japonicus. Next base: position 10,488 of record NW_026518603.1, on the reverse strand, counting down.
TGATGTCAGGGTACCCGCCTGTTGCTCCGGCTGTTGGTGGTCCACCTGGCTGACTGCTAGCACTGTAGCTGGCTCCTGCTCCGGCTGGCGGTGAACCTGACTAGCTGTTGCGGTGCTAGCCTCCTGCCCCGGCTTGGCTAGCTGTCGGTGAACCCGGCTAGCTGTTGCGGTGCTAGTCTCCTGCCCCGGCTTGGCTAGCTGTCAGTGAACCCGGCTAGCTGTTGCCATGGTGCCAGCCTCCTACCCCGGCTTGGCTAGCTGTCAGTGAACCCGGCTAGCTGTTGCCATGGTGCCAGCCTCCTACCCCGGCTTGGCTAGCTGTCAGTGAACCCGGCTAGCTGTTGCCATAGTGCCAGCCTCCTGCCCCGGCTTGGCTAGCTGTCGGTGAACCTGGCTAGCTGTTGCCATGGTGCCAGCCTCCTTCCCCGGCTTGGCTAGCTGTCGGTGAACCCGGCTAGCTGTTGCCATGGTGCCAGCACCCTGCCCCGGCTTGGCTAGCTGTCAGTGAACCCGGCTAGCTGTTGCGGCGCTAGCCTCCTGCTGCAGCCGGTTTTGACCATCAACATGACCGCTGCATCTGCCCTCGTTGCCGCTTGTGGAGGCTTTTCTGACTCGTTTTGAAGTGTCATGCAACTCTTCCTTCTTTTTGAAAAAAAGACAGTAAATTTAACGGTCTTTTTGACATGGTAACCGGTTTTTCCTCTATGCTTGCTCCTCAGATGCGGCGAATTTCAAACGTGTCAAGGTGAATGTAATATTAGTAGTCTACCATAATGAATGTAATATTAGTAGTTTACCGTAATGAATGTAATATCAGTAGTTTACCGTAATGAATACAATATTAGTAGTTTGCCGTAATTAATGTAATATTAGGAGTTTACCATAGTGAATGTAGTATTAGTAGTTTACCTAATGAATGTAATATTAGTAATTTACCATAATGAATGTAATATTAGTAGTTTACCGTAATGAATGTAATATTAGTTGTTGACCGTAATGAATGTAGTAGTAGTTTACCATAATGAATGTAATATTAGTAATTTACCTTAAGCAATGTAGTATTAGTATTTTACCGTAATGAATGTAGTATTAGTAGTTTACCGTAATGAATGTAATATTAGTAGTTTACCTTAAGCAATGTAGTATTAGTAGTTTACCGTAATGAATGTAATATTAGTAGTTTACCGTAATGAATGTAATATTAGTAGTTTACCGTAATGAATGTAATATGTTTTAACCCCAGTGTGCCAAATACAGGGAGGAGAAAATGCAAACATGTTATTTAGCAAACTCATTGTGATTTACCAACCCTGAAGGTATTTTTACTGACGGTAACTGACAGATATTAACCGGCTGTTACTATGGAGACGAGGAGATGGAGGCACAATGACAGAAAACACACAGGACAGAGTTTTTCCACCCATGTTAATATTTTAGGAGTGGAATATTTTTGGTTTTACTAACAGCATTGACTTTGTCACTAATACTCTCCCATACAGCATTTTCTCTGGTAATATTAGTCTACCTACGGGTAAAAATAAAGACACCTTGACACCTTAACCTACTGACCCACAATCGAAGCACAGAAATCAAGTTAACAAATCGGGCAGTTTAGTTGTGCAACTACTACAGTAATTACGGTAGCCTAAAGCCACTTGTTCAGATTTAATTGGGTTGCCGTAATTACTGTATTAACAGTGCAGTGATTTGTTGTTTGTGATTCATAGAAAATGCTTCCTCACATCTCCCATAATAGCTTTCTCCACATGAGTTCAGTGTAAAAATGAATCATCGGCTTTAAGCGTAATCACAGCGTCATTAGCAGGAAGACGATGTGAAGCCTCTTCTCGTAAAGGAAACAACGTTTACAGTAAAGCGTTACTCATAAGTTTCTTACTAATTATTAATAATTACAGTGAAATAAATCCCAGCTGACTGCCGCCTCTGTTCTCCATAGAGAGATTAAAGTAGAGAGACCTTTCAAAGTTGTGCAGCGTGTTTCATACGCGGGTGATAGATTTCGGGGCGATGTCACTTCAGCCTGAAAAACTGCGATTCTTATTAAAGGCTCCGACTCCTCCTGAACTTAAATTCAACTCGTATTATTTCTGAACTGTTTATATAAGTGCAGCCTTTATGTCTGGTGTGTATGCCTATCTGTGTATATATATCTGGCTGTGTCTACGTGTGTGTGTGCGCGTGTGTGTCTGTGTGTTAGTATTCCTCATGTTGTGGGGACACACTGAGTCTCTTTAATGTAAATCATTAATTTTAAAAGGGGGAAGGTTTGGTTTAAAAAGTTAAGCTTTAGTGGCTTTAGTCTCCAGAAGATGAATGTAAGTCTGTGTGTGTGTGTGTGTGTGTGTGTGTGTGTGTGTGTGTGTGTGTGTGTGTGTGTGTGTGTGTGTGTGTGTGTGTGTGTGAGAGAGAGAGTAGTCAGTCAGGTGAGTCGTCCTGGCTCCAGGCTCATTTCCTCGGCTCTAAGAATAACCAGCAGCATGAACGGACTGTTTTCACTCCCCTCCCTTCTCTCTGATTACAGATAGGAGAGACCTCCACCTCCTTATCGCTCAGGTTCCCCAACACACACACACACACACACACACACACACACACACACACACTCTAACAGTACAGTACAGCCACTCACAGGACACACACACATACACACACACTGCAAAAAATATCCATGTAAGTCTCTTTCTCACAGGCTTGTTTGTGTAATTCAGCTTCAGTTTATAGTTTATTCAACATTCACGTTTTATATTATTAAAAAACTAACAGTGCAGTTATTCATATCAATGTAACAACAATGCAAATATTAAAAACTACACTTATAATATATGTAAAATATGGCTGAGCTGACTGTTGCAGGTTGCTGTTCTTCTTTTCTCTTTTGCTTTTATATGATAGTGTCATTAACATGCACTTTATTAAAAAAAAGAAATACTGTTAGTAGTTTACCATAATGAATGTAATATTAGTAGTTTACCATAATTAATGTAATATTAGTAGTTTACTGTAATGAATGTAATATTAGTAGTTTACCGTAATGAATGTAATATTAGTAGTTTACCATAATTAATGTAATATTAGTAGTTTACCGTAATGAATGTAATATTGGTAGTTTACCATAATGAATGTAATATTAGTAGTTTACCATAATTAATGTAATATTAGTAGTTTACTGTAATGAATGTAATATTAGTAGTTTACCGTAATGAATGTAATATTAGTAGTTTACCGTAATGAATGTAACATTAGTAGTTTACCATAATTAATGTAATATTAGTAGTTTACCGTAATGAATGTAATATTAGTAGTTTACCATAATTAATGTAACATTAGTAGTTTACCATAATGAATGTAATATTAGTAGTTTACCGTAATGTTACCTTCTTTCCGCCATCCTTCCTTCCTCCCTCCTTTCCTTCCTTCTTCCTCCCTTCCTCCCCCCTTTCCTTCCTTCTTCCTCCCTTTCTCCCTCCCCCTTTCCTTCCTTCTTCTTCCCTCCTTTCCTTTCCTTCCTTCCTCCCTCACTCCCTTCCATCCTCACTCCTTCCCTCCTACCTTCCTTCATTCCTTCTTTCCTCTGTCCGTCCTTCCTTTCCTTTCCCCCTTCCTTCTTTCCTCCCTCCTTTCCTTCCTTCTTCCTCCCTTCCATGCTTTCTTCCTCCCTCCCTTCTTTCCTTCCTTCCTTACTTCCTCCCTTCCTTCTTTTCTCCCCCCCTCCTTTCCTTCCTTCTTCTTCCCTTCCGTCCTTCCTTCCATCCTTCCTTCCTTCCTTCCTCCCTTCCATCTTTCCTCCCTTCTGTCCTTCCATCCTCCCTCCCTCCTGGATTTATCTTTTTCACATTGGGAAATCACTTTTTTACATATGACACAAGCTTTTTTATTTTTATTTTTTTTTTATTTCAGGGATTTCCAGGAAGCAAGACAAACACTGAACAGATCTCAGCAGAGAAATCCGTCTTATTCTGACTCCTAGTTTCCAAGAAATGTCTTTAAATATGTTTCTATCAGTAAGTCACAGTCTCTGCTTTTCCTTTTAACCCTCGTGTCGTCCTCCCGGGTCAAATTGACCCCGTCTCTCTTGACTGTTCCTTCTTTCATTCCTTCCTTCCTTCTTTCCTCATTCTTTCATTTTTCCTTCGTTCTTCTCCTTCCTTACTCCTTTCCTTCCTTCCTCCCTCCTTTCCTCCCTTCCTTTCTTCCGTCCTTCCTCTCTCCCTCCTTACTCTTTTCCTCCCTTCCTTCTCTCCTTCCATCCTTCCTCTCTCCCTCCTTACTCCTTTCCTTCCTTCCTCCCTCCTTTCCTTCCTTCCTTCCTTCCGTCCTTCCTCTCTCCCTCCTTACTCTTTTCCTCCCTTCCTTCTCTCCTTCCATCCTTCCTCTCTCCCTCCTTATTCCTTTCCTTCCTTCCTTAACTCCTTTCCCTCCCTCCTTACTCTTTTCCTCCCTCCCTCCTTACTCCTTTCCTCCCTCCCTCCTTACTCCTTTCCTCCCTCTCTCCTTACTCCTTTCCTCCCTCCCTCCTTACTCCAGTATATACAGTATATATACAGTATATATATATATAACAGTATATATAACAGTATATATAACAGTATATATACAGTATATATATATACAGTATATATATATATATATAACAGTATATATAACAGTATATATAACAGTATATATAACAGTATATATATAACAGTATATATATAACAGTATATATAACAGTATATATAACAGTATATATAACAGTATATATATATACAGTATATATAACAGTATATATAACAGTATATATATAACAGTATACAGTATATATAACAGTATATATATAACAGTATATATAACAGTATACAGTATGACGGACATGTAGCAGCAGAGTCTCTCCCAGCAGATTCAGTAGATCTGTATCACTGATCCTTTGCACATGAGACTGGAGTTTACTGTAATGAGATTATAAATGGACTTCTGTTAAACTTACTGTACTTATAACACACGTCAGACGGCTTGTGTAACACTCATAATAAAATGGAAGAGGAATAAAAGAAAAAACATTTAAAAAGAGACTAAATAAGTTATTTTCTTCTGTTTATTACATTGTGTTAGTTTTACAGAGTACAAGACAGAACACGAAGATTATATAATAATTATACTTTACTGTAGATAAAATAAATACAATTACTCCTTTCCTTCCTTCTGTCTGTCTTTCCTCCCTCCTACCTTACTTCCTTCCTTCTTTCCTCCCTTCCTTCCTACCTCCATCCCCCTTTCTTCCTTCCTTCTGTCCTTCCTCCCTCCCTCCTTATTTCCTTCACTCCCTCCTTCTCTCTTTCTTTCCTTCCTTCTTTCCTTCTTTTCCTTCTTTTTTCCTTCCTTCCTTCCTCCATCCCCCTTTCTTCCTTCCTTCTGTCCTTCCTTCCTCCCTCCCTCCCTCCTTCTCTCTTTCTTTCCTACCTGCCTCCCTTCCTTCTTCCCTCTGTCTTTCTTTCCTTCCTTCTTCCCTTCCTCTTTTCCTTTGTCCCTCCCTCCACCCTTCCTTCCTTTTCTCCCTCTTTTCCTTTCCTTCCTTTCTCCCTCCTTCATTCTTCCTCTCCCTCTACCCTTCTTTCCTTTTCTCCCTCCTTTCCTTCCTTCCATCCTTCCTTCCTTCCTTCCTTCCTTCCTTCCTTCCTTCATCAGCTAATCTAAATAGGACCAAAGACTAAGACAGTACTGTACTTTCCCATCAGTACATCATAAAGAGTTTATTTAACAGTAACTGAACTTTATTCCACTGTTATGTCATCGTCATCCTTTCGTTGCTCAACACTCCTTTCCTCCCTTCTATCCTTCCTTCCTTCCTCACTCCTTCCCTTCCTTCCTTCCTCCCTCATTTCCTTCCTTCTTCCTTCTTTCCCTCCTTCCTCCCTTCCTTCCTTTCTTCCTTCCTTCCCTTCCCTTTTTCTTTCTTTCTTTCTTCCTTTCTTCCTTCCTTCTTTCTTTTCTTTCTTCCCTTCCTTCCCTCCTTCCTCCCTTCCTTCTTTCCTTCCTTCCTTCCCTCTTTCTTTTCTTTCCTCTCTTCCTTTCTTCCTTCCCTCCTCCCTCCTTTCCTTCCTCCCTCCCTCCCTCCCTTTCTTTCTTCCTTCCTTCCTTCCTTCCTTCCTTCCTTCCTCCATCCCTTACTTCCATCCTTCCTTCCTTGCCTCTTTCTTTTCTTTCCTCTCTTTCTTTCTTCCTTCCCTCCTCCCTCCTTTCCTTCCTCCCTCCCTCCCTTCCTTCCTCCCTCCCTTCCTTCCTTCCTTCCTTCCTTCCTCACGCCTTCCCTTCCTTCCTCCCTCCCTCCTTTCCTTCTTTCTTCCTTCCTTCCTTAACTCGAGGACAACTGGACGGTTAATCAGCTAATCTAAATATGACCAAAGACTAAGACAGTACTGTACTTTCCCATCAGTACATCAGAAAGAGTTTATTTAACAGTAACTGAACTTTATTCCACTGTTACGTCATCGTCATGGTTTCGTTGCTCAACATTCAGAGAAGTCGATGAACACGAACTTCAACGTGAATAAACTCAGTAATATTCAACAGTGACTTTTTGCTTCGGTGCCAGCAGACGTCACATTCTGTCAGATCTGTGTGTGTGTGTGTGTGTGTGTGTGTGTGTGTGTGTGTGTGTGTGTGTGTGTGTGTGTGTGTGTGTGTGTCCCTCCTTCTCTCTTTTTTTCCTCCCCCTACCTCCCTCCCTTCCTTCTTCCCTTCCTTCCTCCCTTCTACCTTCCTTCCTTCCTTCCTTCTTTCTTTCTTTTCTTTCCTCCCTTCCTTCCCTCCTCCCTCCTTTCCTTCCTCCCTCCCTTCCTTCCTTCCTCCCTTTCTTCCTCCATCCCTTTCCTCCCTCCTTTCCTTCCTTCCTCCCTCCTTTCCTTCCCTCCTTCCTCCCTCCCTTCCTTCTTCCCTTCCTTCCTCCCTTCTACCTTCCTTCCTTCCTTCCTTCTTTCTTTCTTTTCTTTCCTCCCTTCATTCCCTTCTCCCTCCTTTCCTTCCTCCCTCCCTTCCTTCCTTCCTTTCTTCCTCCATCCCTTTCCTCCCTCCTTTCCTTCCTTCCTCCTTCCCTCCTTCCCTCCTTCCTTCCTCCCTTACTTCCTTTCCTTCTTCCCTTCTATCCTTCCTTCCTTCTTCACTCCTTCCCTTCCTTCCTTCCTCCCTCATTTCCTTCCTCCGTCCTTCCAGCAGACGTCATATTCTGTCAGATCTCACGTTGGAAATGGGGTGTGTGTGTGTGCGTGTGTGTGCGTGTGTGTGTGTGTGTGTGTGTGTGTGTGTGTGTGCGTGTGTGTGTGTGTGTGTGCGTGTGTGTGTGTGTGTGTGTGTGTGTGTGTGTTGTGTGTGTGTGTGTGTGTGTGTGTGTGTGGGGGTGGAAGAGAGCCGTGCCGTTCCAAGCTAAATACATAAAATCTCACCCCCCCCCCCCCCCCTCCTCCTCCTCACCCCTCCCCTCTGCTCTCAGTCCTGGTCCAAATTTGGCACTGTTGGGTCTCTGTGAAAAAGCCATTTCCCCGGAGGATCGAGGTTCTGTGTAACTCTTGACTCCGGTCCGAGTCTGACAACATCATGATTTTCCCACAGGAAAATAAAAACATAAACTTTGACATAACATGTTTTTGAATCAGAGGGGGATCAAAGCTGCGAGCGGAGCGGCTTCGTGGGACTCTGTGTGTGCCACGCAACGAACTCTACGATGTGAAGCAGCGGGACGAAGAAACGAGGCTTTGATTGAACAGAGAGAGAGAGTTCAGAGATACGATCACACACTTTAAAAACTGCTGTTTTATCAGTCAGCAGGAAATAAGAGAAATATGTTGGAGGATAAACTGTTAAGTGTCACCGAGCGTCGCCTCATTTGACCCAAACCGGGCGGTTTATGAGGTGCAGATTTAAAGATGAATATGCTGCTCTTAACCCTCCTGTTGTCCTCCAGTCAAGGAAGGAAGGGAGGAAGGAAGGAAGAAGGAAGGAAAGGAGGGAGGAAGAAGGGGAGGAAAGGAGGGCGGAAGGAAAGGAAGGAAAGGTGTAAAAAGCATTTCAACCTCATTTCAATTTAGATTTGAATTGTGGAGCTAGGCTTCACAAACTGTGTTTCAACATTTCTGTGTTCAGGATTTAGTGATTAGCATAAACCCGCCCCTGCTGCTGTAGAGGTATAAATACATTCAGCACACACTACTACTACTACAGTCTACAGTTAGCCAGTTAGCTGAGTTAGCCGACGAGCTAGCAGCAGAAAGCTCTCAAGGCTGATTTATACTTCTGCGTCGGAACAACGGCGTACCTACGCAGAGCTTTCTGCATCAACACAGACCCCGACGCCGTAGCCTGACGTGCACCTGCAAAAAAATCCCAACTAAGCGTCAAGGCAACAAGGGCTGTGATTGGTCCAGTCAAAGCGTCAGTTCCTCCGGCAGTGGCTTCATTTATTAATAATGAACAAAAGGTAGGTGTTTTCTGTTATTAGAGCACATAGCGCAATGCTTACACGCTACTGTGACCGGAAGATAGACAAGGATATAGATAGAGACTCCTCTGAAACCACACACACACACACACACACCACAGACACACCCCCAAGCAACACGTTCACTCGACGCAGAACTTCGAAAGGACAACGACGGCTTCGCTACGACGCAGAAGTATACATCAGCCTTCAGATGTAGCGTCCATGTTTCAGGTAGAGGTGGTGACTTTGATTGACAGGTGACACTTGGTAGGGGGCGGGGCTTCAGCGTTTGGGAGCAGAGAAAGAGGCTGATTTTTACACAACTTTGAAGCCTGATTTCATATATTTGGCGATTATTTTACTCATTCAATTTTGGCAGGGTGGTTAACCAACACAACGATGAATCATTTTGAGTCATTTCTTAAGAAAAAGAGCTTCTTAAATGTTCATATTGTCCTTTTTTGTCCTTTCTCTCTGACAGTTAACTCAACATCTTTGGGTTTTGAGCTGCAGGCCGAACAAAAACAAGATATTTTAACCCTCCTGTTGTCCTCGGGTCAAGGAAGGAAGGACGGAAGGATGGAAGGAAGGAAAGATGGAAAGTAGGAAGGAAGGAAGGAAAGATGGGAAAGAAGGAATGATGGAAGGGGGAAGGAGGAAGGAAGGAAAGATGGAAAGAAGGAAGGAGGGAAGGAATGATGGAAGGGAGGAAGGAAGGAAAGAAGGAAGGAAGGAAAGAAAGACAGAAGGAAGAAAGGAAACGGAAGGAGAAAGGAAGGAAAGACAGAAAAGCCTGAAGGAAAGAAGGAAGGAATGATGGAAGGGAGGAAGAAGGAAGGAAGGGAGGAAGAAGGAAGGAGGAAAGGAAAGAAGGAAGGTAGTGGGGTGGAAAGGAAGAGAAGGAACAGTCAGAACAGACCCGGGGGGGACGACACAAAAGGTTCAGTTGCATTATGGGTAAAATCACTATTTCCTGACATGATGTTGTGATTCAGGCTGTGGAAGAGTTTTATTAGCCTGGATCTGTTGGTTGAAGTTTAGCGGTGACATCATCCCAGCCACTTTGAAGTGTTTGGACTTTTTTTAAATCCGCAGCATGTCTTTCTCCGTTATGTCACAACTACACGCTCATGTTTTGGTCATTCTGGAGCCGCGAGCTGCTTCGGATAAAGAAAATAAAAAGTTTAGGACAATCACACATTGTAATGCTCTCTCTCTCTCTCTCTCTCTCTCTCTCTCTCTCTCTCCTCATCTCTCTCTCCTCTCTCTCTCTCTCTCCTCTCTCTCCTCTCCTCTCGCTCTCATCTCTCTCTCTCTCTCTCTCCTCTCTCTCTCTCTCTCTCTCTCTCTCTCTCTCTCTCTCTCCTCCCGATCAATAACTTTCATGTGAGCCTAATCAATTGCATCTCACACACACACACACACAACACACACACACACACACACACACACCCACACACACCACAGGACAGAGTCATGTGAGGCCAGATAAGCAGGACTTCTTCTTCTTCTGCTGCAGGAATGCGTTACATCTCCTCTAAACAACATCTGGAGCTGCAGGAGGATGAAACACACACGCTGAACATTACCTTCCTTCCTTCCTTCCTTTCTTTCTTCCTCCCTCCCTCCTTCCTCCCTCCTCCTACCTTCCTTCCGTCTGTCCTTTCCTTTCCTCCTTCTTCCTTCCTTCCTTCTTTCTTCCTTCCTCCCTCCCTCCTTTCCTTCCTTCTTCTTCCTTCCTTCCTCCCCTCCTTCCTTTCCTCCCCTTTCCTCCTCCTTCCTTCCTCCTTCTACCTTCCTTCCTCCCTCCCTCCCTCCTTTCCTTCCTTCTTCCTTCCTTCCTTCTTCCCTCCTTTTCTACCTTCCTTCCTTCCTCCCTCCCTCCTTTCCTTCCTTCTTCCTTCCTCCCTCCCTCCTCCTTTCCTCCTTCTTCCTCCTTCCTCCCTCCCTCCTTTCCTTCTTCTTCCTTCCTTCCTTGACTCGAGGACAACAGGAGGGTTAAAGGAGGAAACGTAACC
>NW_026518602.1:25000-26796 GCF_027409825.1 Scomber japonicus | reverse complement strand
GAAGGTAGGAAGGACAGACAGAAGGAAGGACGGAAAGAAGGAAGGAAAAAAGGAAGGTAGGAAGGACAGACAGAAGAAAGGACGGAAAGAAGGAAGGACAGAAGGAAGAAAGGTAGGAAGGACAGATGGAAGGAAGGAAAAGAACACAGGAAGGAAAGTGGGCCGGATTGCATCCCTCTGCGGGCCGGTTCTGGCCCACGAGCCTCATGTTTGACACCCCTGATATAGAGAAGAGGCAATAATACTAAATCCCCCCAAAGTCTTATTATATTATATTTTTCTTTTGAGACTCTGTGAATATTTAAGTGACTCATTTTAAAACTCAAGTAAAAAGAAAGAAGCTCCCAGCAGCGATTCACTCAGCCTCATTATCAAACTAATTAATATAATTATAATTAAGTCAACAATCTAATAATATATTTCTGCTTTTGGATGAAAGTTTAAGAAAGAAAAGAAACATTTCCTCTTGTGTTTTGCTTTTATTCCACTAAAGGTGAATAAGTGCTGGTAAGATGAGTCATTCTATATTAATATTATATAGAGCAGAGGTGTCAAACTCATTTTCATTCAAGAAGGAAGGAAGGAAGGAAGGAAGGAAGGAAGGAAGGAAGGAAGGAAGGAAGGAAGGAAGGAGAAAGGACAGGTGGAAAGAAGGGGCAAAGTAAGGAAAAAAGGAAGGTAGGAAGGACAGACGGAAGGAAGGACGGAAAGAAGGAAGGACCGAAGGAAGGAAGAAAGGAAGGAAGGAAGGAAGGACAGACAGATGGAAGGAAGGAAGGAAAGAAGGAAGGACAGGTGGAAGGAAGGACCGAAGGAAGGAAGGAAGGAAGGAAGGAAGGAAGGAAGAAAGTCTTTATTCCACTAAAGGATCAGGTTTGTTAAAATGTACATTTTCCTTTCTTCCTCCCCATCTTATTTTCCTTCCTTCTTTCCTTCCATCTGTCCTTCTTCCCTTCCTTCCTTCGTTCCTTCTTTTTCTTCCTTTTTCCTTCTTCCTTTTTCCTTCCATCTGTCTTCCCTTACTTCCTTCCTTTTTTCTTCCTTCCTCCCTTCCTTCCTTCCTTCATTCCTTCTTTTTCTTCCTTTTTTCTTTCCATCTGTCTTCCCTTCCTTCATTCCTTCCTTCTTGTCTTCTCTTCTTTTCCTTCCTTCCTTCTTCCCTTTCTTCTTTTCCTTCTTTCCTTCCTTCCTTCCTTCCTTCCTTCCTTCCTTCTTCCCTGTCTTCTTTTCCTTCCTTCCTTTTAATAGACCGGCCCACATGAGATCAAATTGGGCTGTATGTGACCCTTGAATGAAAATGAGTTTGACTCGCCAAGTCTTAAAAAAAAAAAAGACTCAAGACTGAAAGTGAGCTACTAATAAATGTGAAGGTGCTGCAGCTGTCCTGAACCCAACACACCAAACTGCAGCAGCTGATTTCACTGATGAGGGAAACAAGTCGGAGCTAATCAGAGCAATGAGAAGCTGGTTCCACTTCATCGCCTGTTCATTGACTCATCTGACACTCAGGACTTCAAAAACTGAGATAAACTTTAAAGTGAATTCAGACATTTTCTTCTAAACACATTAAATAGGTCATAAATGTATTTTTTCTAAAAAAAGGTGTAAAAAGCATTTCAATCATTTAGATTTGAATTGTGGAGCTAGGCTTCACAAACTGTGTTTCAACATTTCTGTGTTCAGGATTTAGTGATTAGCATAAACCCGCCCCTGCTGCTGTAGAGGTAGAAATACATTCAGCTCACACTACTACTACTACAGTCTACAGTTAGCCAGTTAGCTGAGTTAGCACTACT
>NW_026518602.1:0-20000 GCF_027409825.1 Scomber japonicus | reverse complement strand
TATTGTTTTGTATTATAGTTATATGATTTGTGGTATATAAAAAGATTCAACATTTATCAATAGAAGATGAAGAAATACATTCATACAACCAAGTAATTTAAAATAAAAAGTATAATAAAATCTACTCGCTAAATGGTTTGAAGATTTACTTAATAATTTCATAACAGTGATGTTCCTGTCTGTGGAAAAAATGAAGTAGACTTTAATTAATAAGTTTAAATAAATATTATTTATGCTTACATATGATTAACATTCACTTAATATTTTGTGTTATATTTAATATTTATGTTAAGTTGAGAATGAAGTACATTCGTAAGGAAAAAATAAATCGTGTACTCGTCCCGGCAGCAGCCCCGTGGCACTCAATTTCCCTGGAATTTTCTAGTTTATTATACTGTTGATTAAACTGTTTATTATACTGTTGATTATTATTATTTATATAACAGTTAAACGTATCTGTTAGCCTGCTTCTCAGACCTGACTGCCCTCAGACGTCTGTAACCTCGGCTCCTTCTGCTCCGATGTTCAATTGAGGGAATTAATTCAGCAATTATGGAGCACGGTTTAGTCATTTAAGGTGGAATTATTCATTTCAGGGGACAGGATTTAGTGTCGATGGACTTGTTAATTAATTGAATAATCAGTTTTTAGTGGTGTGTGTGTGTGTGTGTGTGTGTGTGTGTGTGTGTGTGTGTGTGTGTGTGTCGTACGTGTGGTCTGCTGGCTGGTCATCGGGTCGCTGGCCTCCTCTCCGTACATGGCGTAGACGGTCACTGTGTACTCTGTGGCCGGCGTTAATCCCTCCAGCTCCACTTCAGTCACAGAGTCCCCAACTTTCACCTATACAGGCACACACACACACACACACACACACACACAGCATGAAGTATGTAGCATGGTTTATTTAATCGTGTCCTTATCTTTCATCTATCTGTACATTTATCCGTCATCTTCTCGTCCATCATCTAAACTCTCACATTCCTGTTCAGACAAGCAGAGAGGAGAGAGATGAGATTATATAAAATGATTCCTGAACACATTCTTCTTCTTACTTTCAGGAGAGAGATAAAAAAAAAAGTAATGCTGTGTCTCTAATCGTCTGTAAACCTTCCTTCCTTCCTTACTTCCTTCCTTCCTTCCTTCCTAACACCATATCAACTAGTTTGACATGATCTTACATCCTTCCTTCCTTCCTTCCTTCCTTCCTTCCTTCCTTCCTTCCTTCCTTCCTTCCTTCCTTCCTTCCTTCCTAACACCATATCAACTAGTTTGACATGATCTTACATCCTTCCTTCCTTCCTTCCTTCCTTCCTTCCTAACACCATATCAACTAGTTTGGCATGATCTTACATCCTTCCTTCCTTCCTTCTTTCCTTCCTTCCTTCCTACCTAACACCATATCAGCTAGTTTGGCATGATCTTCCTTCCTTCCTTCCTTCCTTCCTACCTAACACCATATCAGCTAGTTTGGCATGATCTTACATCCTTCCTTCCTTCCTTCCTTCCTTCCTTCCTTCCTTCCTTCCTTCCTTCCTTCTTTCCTGTGAGATTATATAAAATGATTCCTGAATACATTCTTCCTCTTACTTTCAGGAGAGAGATAAAAAAACTGTAATGCTGTGTCTCTAATCTGTTCTTCTTTACTTAACTGGAACTATAGATACTTCTAACCGTCAACAGGATGGTCCTTCCTCCCTTCCTTCCTTCCTTCCTTCCTTCCTTCCTCCCTCTCTCTCTTTCCTCCCCCTACCTTCCTCCCTTCCTTCTTTCCTTCCTTCCTCCCTCCCTCCTTTCCTTCCTTCTTCCCTTCATTTCTTCTTTCCTTTCCTTTCCTTCCTATCTCCTTCTTTCCTGTCCTTCCTCTTTCCCTCCCTCCTTCTTTCCTTCCTTCCTTCCTCCCTCCCTCCTTATTTCCTTCTTTCCTTCCTTCCTCCCTCCTTGTCTCTTTCTTTCCTCCCCATTACCTTCCTTTTTTCCTTCCTTCCTACCTTCCTCTTTTTCTTTCTCTCTCCCTCCTACCTTCCTTCTTTCCTTTCCTCCCTTCCTTCCTATCTCTTTTCCTTCATCCCTTCCTTCCTTCCTCCCTCCCCCCTACCTTCCTCCCTCCCTCCCTCCTTTCCTTCCTTCCTCCCTTCCTTCCCCCCTACCTTCCTCCCTCCCTTCCTTCCTTCTTTCCTCTTTTCCTTCCTCCCTCCCTTCCATCCTTCTTTCCTTCCTCCGTCCTTTCTTTCATTCCTCCCTCCTTTCCTTTCCTCCCTTCCTTCCTCCTTCCCTCCCTTTCTTCCTCCCTCTCTTTCCTCTGTCCTTCCTTCCTTCCTTCCTCCCTCCTTCTCTCTCTTTCCTCCCCCCTACCTTGCTCCCTTCTTTCCTTTCCTCCCACTACCTCCCCTTTCCTTTCCTTCATCTTCCTTCCTCCTTTCCTTCCTTCTTCCCTCCCTTCCTTCCTTGACTTCCTTCATGTTTCATCATGTTGAACATGTTCAGAGCAGACGGTTTATATACTCAGAGTTTTATTTTCTCTTCCAGCAGGATGATAAACTCTCTGCTGTTGTGACACAATGTCAACTTTTCTACTCTTCTTATCTTTCACTGTCAGACAAATACAAACCGGACGCATTTATAAAAAGAAGAAAAAACAAACTGTAATGCTGTGTCTCTAATCTCTTCTTCTTTACTTAACTGGAAATTCTCACCATCAATGGAAGGAAGGAAGGAAGGAAGAAAGGAAGGAAGGAAGGAAGAGTAGGAGGACGTTGTAACCACGGTAACCATCACCACATTAATGTCTTTTCCTTCCTCCCTTCTGTCTGTCCTTCCTCCGCCCTTCTTTCCTCTGTCCTTCCTTCCTTCTGTCTGTCCTTCCTCCCTCCTTCTTTCCTCTGTCCTTCCTTCCTTCCTTCCTCCCTCCTTCTTTCCTCTGTCCTTCCTTCCTTCCTTCTTCCTCCCTTCCTTCCTTCTGTCTGTCCTTCCTCCAACCTTCTTTCCTCTGTCCTTCCTTCCTTCCTTTCTTCCGTCCTTCCTTCCTCCTTCTTTCCTGTTCTTCCTTCCTTCCTTTCTTCCGTCCTTCCTTCCTCATTCTTTCCTGTCCTTCCTTCCTGCCTTCTTCTCTCTTTCCTCCCCCCTACCTTCCTCCCTCCTTTCCTTCCTTCTTCGTTCCTCCCTTCCTTCCTTCTTTGTTCTCCCTTCACTCCTTCCTTCCTTCCTTCCTCCCCCCTTCTCTCTCTTTCCTCCCCCTACCTTTTCCCCTTCCTTCTTTCCTCTGTCCTTCCTTCCTTCCTCCCTCCCTCCTTCTCTCTCTTTCCTCCCACCTTCCCTTTCCTTTCCTTCCTTCTTCCTCCCTTACTTTCTCCCTCTTTTCCTTCCTCCCTTCCCTCCCTCCTTCCTTCTTCCTCCCTTCCTTCCTTGACTTTCTTCATGTTTCATCATGTTGAACATGTTCAGAGCAGACGGTTTATATACTCAGAGTTTTATTTTCTCTTCCAGCAGGATGATAAACTCTCTGCTGTCGTGACACAATGTCAACTTTTCTACTTTTCTTATCTTTCACTGTCAGACAAATACAAACCGGACGCATTTATAAAAAGAAGAAAAAGTTAAATTTGGCAGAATGTATTTCTCCATCTGCTCGTCTTGTCGGCTCGTCCCATAAATAAACTGAAATCAGATGTTCTGCCAACAGTTTAGGAGTTCTTCTTCTTCTTCTTCTTCTTCTTCTACTTCTTCTTCCTTCCTTCCTTCCTTCCTGTCTTCTTTACCTTCTTTCCATCTTTCCTTCCTTCCTTCCATCTTTCCTTCCTGTCTTATGTTCCTTCCTTCTTGTCTTCTTTTCCTTTATTCCACATTTCCTTCCATCTTTCCTTCCTGTCTTCTTTTCCTTCCTTCCTTCCTGTCCTTCGTTCCATCTTTCCTTCCTTCCTGTTCCTCTTTCTTCCTTCCATTTTACCTTCCTGTCTTCTTTTCTATCCTTCCATCTTTCCATCCTGTCTTCTGTCCTTTCTTCCATCTTTTCTTCCTTCCTACCTTCCTTCCTTCCTCCCTCCCTTCCTTCCTCACTCCCTTCCTTCTTGTCATCCTTCCATCTTTCCTTCTTATCTTCTTTTCCTTCCTTCCTTCCTTTGTTTTATTTTCCTTCCATCTTTCCTTCCTGTCTTCTGTCCTTCCTTCCTACCTTCCTTCTTTTCCTTCCTTCCTGTCATCCTTCCATCTTTCCTTCTTATCTTCTTTTCCTTCTTATCTTCTTGTCCTTCCTTCCTTCCTTCTTGTCTTCTTTTCCTTCCTTCTTTCCTTCCTTTTTTAAAGGTGCAATACCGCGACTGGCCACTAGGAGGAATCGGCTGCTACTCTGAGCGACGGCGCTTTGATAAAACTTAAATTAGCTGCTGAGATCTTAATTTATAACTTTATATTCTTGGATTAAACTCTGATATATTTCTGGCCTCCTCCTCGTCTGAGACAAGAAGAACATTCTCTCTCTCTCAACCTCCCCACCTCGCCTTCCATCTTATCTTCTTGTTCTTCCTTCCTTCCTGTCTTATTTTCTACCTTCATTCCTTCCTTCCTTCCATCTTTCCTTCCTGTCTTATTTTCTTACCTTCCTGTCTTCTTTTCCATTTTTCCTCCGTCTTCTTTTCCTTCCTTCCTTCCTTCCATCTTCCCTTCCTGTCTTCTTTTCCTTCCTTCCTTCCTGTTTTATTTTCCTTCCTTCCATCCTGTCTTCTTTTCCTTCCTTCCTTCCTTCCATCCTTCATCTTTCCTTCCTGTCTTATTTTCTTACCTTCCTTCCTTCCTTCCTGTCTTCTTTTCCTTCCACCAAATCTCTCTCTCTCTCTCTCTCTCTCTCTCTCTCTCTCTCTCTCTCACTTCTATAAATTGTTGGCATGGATTTACTTTTTGGGGACATGAATCTTTTTAGTCTTTAGTCAAACCCAAATATAAAACCTCCCCACCTCGCCTGCTGTCACTCTGGAAAGCTTACTTCCTGTTCCTCTGTGAGTCAGACCGGACTGTGACACTTTTCCTTTCTTCCTTCCTTCCTTCCATCCTCCCTTCCGTCCTTCCATCCTTCCTTCCTGTCTTATTTTCTTACCTTCCTTCCTTCCTTCCTGTCTTCTTTTCCTTCCTTCCATCTGTCCTTCCTTCCTTCCTTCCATCCTTCTTTCCTTCCATCTTTCCTTCCAGTCTTATTTTCTTACCTACCTTCCTTCCTTCCTTCCTGTCCTTCCTTCCTTCCTTCCTGTCCTTCTTTCCTTCCATCCTTCTTTGCTTCCTTCCTTCCATCTTTCCTTCCTGTCTTATTTTCTTACCTTCCTTCCTTCCTTCCCACTCAAATCTCTCTCTCTCTCATTTCTATAAATCGTTGGCATGGATTTACTTTTTGGGGACATGAATCTTTTTAGTCTTTAGTCAAACCCAAATATAAAACCTCCCCACCTCGCCTGCTGTCACTCTGGAAAGCTTACTTCCTGTTCCTCTGTGAGTCACACCGGACTGTATTTGATTCGGGCTTTTGGCTCTTACGGCAGCGGAGCCTCAGAGCCAGAGAGCTTATCCTCGACACTGGAAAGCATCCATCCTCATTCTCAATTCCTTCCTAAATTATTTTTTATTGCTTTCCGCCTGGAGGGGAATGTGACAGCCGGCGTAATGAGGTCTAATGGGGAAAGGAGAGAGGGGATGGTTGAACCCCTCCGAACCTCCACTCCTCCATCTCATCCATCCATCCATCCATCCATCTCATCCATCCATCTCACCTGTGATCATTTCTTATAACTGGGTCAAATGCCCTATGATTTAGGAAGGAAGGAAGGAAGGAAGGAGGGAGGGAGGGAGGGAGGGAGAAAGGAGGGAGGAAGGAAGGAAGGAGGGAAGGAAGGAAAAGAGGGAGGAAGGATGGGAGGAAAGGCAGGAAGAAGGAAGGAAAGGAGGGAGGGAGGAAGGAAGGAAAGAAGGAGAGAGGGAGGGAGGAAGGAGGGAAGGACAAGAGGAAAGGAGGAAGAAGGAAGGAAAGGAGGGAAGAAGGAAGGAGGGCGGGAGGGAGGGGAGGAGGGAGGAAGGAGGGGAGGAAGGAAGGAAGGAAGAAGGAGGGAGGGAAGGAGGGAGGAAGGAGGGAGGGAAGGAAGGGAGGAAGGAAGGCAGGCAGAAGGAAGGAAAGAAAGACAGAGGAAATAAGGAAGGAAGGAAAGGAGGGAGGAAGGAAGGAAAGAGGGAAGGTAGGAAGGGAGGAAGAAGAACAGAGGAAAGAAGGAAGGGAGGAAGGAAGGAAGGAAGGCAGGAAGGAAGGAAGGAGGGAAGGTAGGAAGGAAGGAAAGGAGGGGAGGAAGGTAAAGGAAACTCCCTCATTTATCAGCCTGTCTTAATGTGTGTACTTTTACACTGATACTCGTCTTTCATCACCATGGAGACGCTTCCTGTCAGACCTGAGACCTGATGGATGTGTTTTTACTGCATGTTGGTAAAAGTTTATTTGCAGCTGTCTGTTTTTAATCCTAATAAGGAAGGGAGAGGGGAAGGAAATGAGGAGGGAGGGAGGGAGGTAGGGAGGGAGGGAGGGAGGAAGGAAAGAAAGGAAGGAAGGGAGGAAGAAGGAAGGAAGCAGGGAGGGAGGAAGGAAAGGAAAGAAGGAAACAAGGACAGAGGAAGGAAGGAAGGAAGGGAGGGAGGAGGGAGGGAGGAAAGAAGGGAGGAAGGAAGGAAAGGAAAGAAGGAAGGAAGGAAAAGAGGGAAGGAAGGACGGAACAAAAGGAAGGAAAAGAGGGAGGAAGGAAGGTAGGACAGAGGGAGAAAGGAAAAGAGGAAGGAAGGAAAGAAGGATAGAGGAAAGAAGGAAGGAAGCAAGGAAGGAAAGAAGGGAAGAAGAAGAAAGGAAAGGAGGGAGGGAGTGAAGGAAAGGAAGGAAGGAAGGAAGCAAGGAAGGAAGAAGAGAGGAAAGGAGGGAGGAACGGAGGAAGGGAGGAAGAAAGAAGGAAAGGAGGGAGGAAGGAAGGAAGGAAGGAAGGAAGGAAGGAAAGAAGGAAGGAAAGGAGGGAGGAAGGAAGGAAAGAGGGAAGGTAGGAAGGAAGGAAAGGAGGGGAGGAAGGTAAAGTAAAGGAAACTCCCTCATTTATCAGCCTGTCTTAATGTGTGTACTTTTACACTGATACTCGTCTTTCGTCACCATGGAGACGCTTCCTGTCAGACCTGAGACCTGATGGATGTGTTTTTACTGCATGTTGGTAAAAGTTTATTTGCTTCCTGTCTGTTTTTAATCCTAATGAGGAAGGGAGAGGGGAAGGAAATGAGGAGGGAGGGAGGGAGGGAGGAAGGAAAGAAAGGAAGGAAGGGAGGAAGAAGGAAGGAAGCAGGGAGGGAGGAAGGAAAGGAAAGAAGGAAACAAGGACAGAGGAAGGAAGGAAGGAAGGAAGGAAGGAAGGAAGAAGAGAGGAAAGGAGGGAGGAACGGAGGAAGGGAGGAAGAAGGAAGGAAAGGAGGGAGGAAGGAAGGAAAGAAGAAGGGAGGAAGAAGGAAGGAAAGGAGGGAGGAAGGAAGGAAATAAGGAGGGAGGGAGGAAGGAGGGAAGGCAGGAAGAAGGAAGGAAAGGAGGGAGGAAGGAGGGAAGGAAGGAAGGAAGGAAGGAAAGGAGGGAGGAAGGAAGGAAAGAGGGAAGGTAGGAAGGGAGGAAGAAGAACAGAGGAAAGAAGGAAGGGAGGAAGGCAGGAAGGAAGGGAGGAAGAAGGAAGGAAAGAAGGAAGGGAGGAAGGAAAGAAGAAGGGAGGAAGAAGGAAGGAAAGGAGGGAGGAAGGAAGGAAATAAGGAGGGAGGGAGGGAGGAAGGAGGGAAGGCAGGAAGAAGGAAGGAAAGGAGGGAGGAAGGAAGGAAAGAGGGAAGGTAGGAAGGGAGGAAGAAGAACAGAGGAAAGAAGGAAGGGAGGAAGGCAGGAAGGAAGGCAGGAAGGAAGGAAGGAGGGAAGGAAGGAAGGAAGGAAGGAAAGGAAAGGAGGGGAGGAAGGTAAAGGAAACTCCCTCATTTATCAGCCTGTCTTAATGTGTGTACTTTTACACTGATACTCGTCTTTCATCACCATGGAGACGCTTCCTGTCAGACCTGAGGCCTGATGGATGTGTTTTTACTGCATGTTGGTAAAAGTTTATTTGCAGCTGTCTGTTTTTAATCTTCGTTCCATTCGTGTTAAATCCAGCGATGAGTCGAGTATCTACTTTTAGGGAACGCTGCCAAACTCACTGCACAGGAAACTGAGATCAGACGAGCTCACTGACAACTAAAGAACTCACATTTATATCACAGCCTGATCTTTCTTTCCTTCCTTCCTTCCTTCCTCCCTTCCTTCCTGTCTTCTTTTCTTTCCTTCCTTCCTGTCATCTTTTCCTTCCTTCCTTCCTTCCTACCTATTCTTTTCCTTCCTTCCATCTTTCCTTCCTGTCATCTTTTCTTTCCTTCCTTCCTACCTATTCTTTTCCTTCCTTCCATCTTTCCTTCCTGTCTTCTTTTCCTTCCTTCCTTCCTTCCTGCCTTCCACCTTTCCTTCCTTCCTTCCTGCCTTTCATCCTGTCTTCTTTTCCTTCCTTCCTTCCAGTCTTCTTTTGCTTCCTTCCTTCATTCCTTCCTTCCTTCCATCTTTCCTTCCTGTCTTATTTTCCTTCCTTCCTGTCTTCTCTTCCTTCCTATTCTTTTCCTTCCTTCCACCTTTCCTTCCTTCCTTCCATTCTTCTTTTCTTTCCTTCCTTCTTTCCTTCCTTCCATCTTTCCTTCCTTCCTTCCTGCCTTCTTTTCTTTCCTTCCTTCCTGTCATCTTTTCTTTCCTTCCTTCCTACCTATTCTTTTCCTTCCTTCCATCTTTCCTTCCTTCCTTCCTTTCTTCTTGTATTCTTTTCCTTCCTTCCTTCCTTCCTTCCTTCCCGTCTTCTTTTCCTTCCTTCCTTCCTGTCTTCTTTTCCTCCCTTCCATCCTTCCTTCCTTCCTGTCTTCTTTTCCTCCCTTCCATCCTTCCTTCTTTCCTCGCTCCCTCCTCCCTCCCTCCCCTTCTTCCCTCCCATCCTTCTTTCCTTCCCTCTCTTCCTTCTTCCTCTCTTCCATCCTTCCTCCCTTCCTTCTATCACATAGTTATATACTCTAGTTTCAACTGGGAAGCCTGACCTTTCTTTCCTTCCTTCCTTCCTTCCTGTCATCTTTTCCTTCCTTCCTTCCTTCCTTCCTTCCTTCCTTCCTTCCTTCCTTCCTTCCTGTCTTCTTTTCCTTCCTTCATTCATTCCTTCCTGTCTTCTCTTCCTTCCTATTCTTTTCCTTCCTTCCTTCCTTCTTTTCCTTCCTTCCTTTCTTCCTTCTTTCCTGTCTTTTCCTTCCTTCCTGCCTTCTTTTCTTGTCTTCTTTTCCTTCATTCCTGTCTTCTTTCCTTCCTTCCATCTTTCATTCCTGTCTTCTTTCCCTTCTTTCCTTCCTTCCTTCCTTCCACCTGTCCTTCCTACTTACCTTCCTTCCTTTCTTCCATCTCTCCTCCCTAGCTTCCTTTTTTCCTTTCCTTCCTTTCATCTGTCCTTCCTCCCTACCTTCCTTTTTTCCTTCCTTCCTTCCTTCCTTCCTTTCATCTGTCCTCCCTACCTTCCTTTTTTCCACCTGTCCTTCCTACTTACCTTCCTTCCTTTCTTCCATCTCTCCTCCCTAGCTTCCTTTTTTCCTTTCCTTCCTTCCATCTGTCCTTCCTCCCTACCTTCCTTCCTTCCTTCCATCTGTCCTCCCTACCTTCCTTTTTTCCACCTGTCCTTCCTACTTACCTTCCTTCCTTTCTTCCATCTCTCCTCCCTAGCTTCCTTTTTTCCTTTCCTTCCTTCCATCTGTCCTTCCTCCCTACCTTCCTTTTTTCTTTCCTTCCTTCCATCTGTCCTTCCTCCCTACCTTCCTTCCATCTGTCCTTCCACCCTACCTTCCTTTTTTCCTTTCTTAGTTCCTTCCTTCCTTTCTTCCATCTGTCCTTCCTTCCATCTGTCCTCCCTAGCTTCCTTTTTTCCCTTTCCTTCCTTCCATCTGTCCTTCCTCCCTAGATTCCTTTTTTCCTTCCTTCCTTCCACACGCAAATACACACACACACACCCACTCTCTCTCTCTCTCCCTCCCACCTCCCTCCCTCCCTCCCTCCCTCCCTCCCTCCCTCTCACCTCCTTCTCGTCGGCCAGGTCTCCCTCCGTCAGCGGAGCGTAGAGGATCATGTACCCAGAAGCCCCGGCGGCGGTCCTCCAGCGGACCCTCATGGTGCTGTGAGTGATGTCAAACAGCTGCAGGTCGTTGACCATCGGCAGAGCCACTGAAACACACACATCACATCACGTCCTTCATTTATTATATATATCATATTAATACTTTACCTCTCCTCCTCTCTCCTCTCTCCTCCTCTCCTCTCCTTTCCTCTCCTCTCTCCTCCTCTCTCCTCTCCTCTTCCTCCTCTCCTCCTCCTCCTCCTCTCCTTTCCTTCTCCTCTCCTCCTCTCCTCTCCTTCTCGTCTCCTCCTTTCCTCCTCCTCCTCTCCTCCTCTCTTCCTCCTCCCCTCTCCTCTCCTCCTCCTCCTCCTCCTCTCCTTTCCTTCTCCTCTCCTTCTCCTCTTCTCCTCTCCTCTCCTCCTCCTTGTCTCCTCCTCCTCCTCTCCTCCTTTCCTCCTCCTCTTCTCTTCCTCCTCCCCTCTCCTCTCCTCCTCCCCCTTTCCTTTCCCTCTCCTCTCCTCCTCCTCTCTCCTCTCCTCCTCCTCCTCTCCTCTCCTGCTCCTCCTCCTCTCCTCTCCTTTCCTTTCCTCTCCTCATCCTCCTCCCCTCTCCTCCTCCTCTCCTCCTCCTTGTCTCCTCCTCCTCCTCTCCTTTCCCTCTCCTCTCCTCCTCCTTGTCTCCTCCTCCTCCTCTCCTCTCCTTTCCTTTTCCTCTCCTCCTCTCCTCTCCTCTCCTTCTCCTCTCCTTTCCCTCTCCTCTCCTTCTCCTCTCCTTTCCCTCTCCTCTTCCCTCCTCCTCTCTTCTCCTCTCCTCCTCCTCTCCTCTCCTTCTCCTCTCCTCCTTTCCTCCTCTCTTCCTCCTCCTTTCCTCCTCCTCCTCTCCTCCTCCTCTCCTTCTCCTCTCACACATCATATTATTCATTTATTATATATATGAATAAATAATATGTGGACTTTATATCGTTTTTAGCCTTCCTGTCGTCCTCCTGGGTCAAATTGACCCCGTCTCTTTTGACTGTTCCTTCTTTCCTTCCTTCCTTCCTTCCTTCCCTCCTCCTCCTTCTTCTTCTTCTTCTCCTCCTTCTCCTCCTCCTCCTCCTCCTCCTCCTCCTCCTCCTCCTCCTCCTTCTCCTCTCTTTATCCTGTCAGTCTTTCCTTTCAGGTTTACTCGTTGCCTCATCCAGTCAAACGGAGGCGGCTTTACCTCCGGAGCAAAAAACCTCATTAACTTTCCTACAAGGACGATCTGCAACTTAGCATTCATCCTCCAACCGTCAGCAAGGAGTAGCAGGAGGAGAATCCTGCTCCTCATGCAATATAAACACTGAGACTTACGTGTGGTGGCGCTTCCTCTCAGGGCTTCGCTGGCGGAGCTGCGATAGATGGCGAACACGGCCACCTGGTACTCCGTCAGAGAGTTCAGGTAGTTCAGCTCCACACTGTTCTCCGTCCCCTGGACCACCTGAAGAAAGACATAACATACTGGGTCTGAGTCTGAGAGCTACAATACAACAGAGTATCAGGGCCATAAGAGGGAAATACATACATGAATAAATACAATTAAGAAGCAGTTTCTTCCAAGTCCGTGTTGTTCTTTCTTCCACACAGACTCAGTCGTTTGCACAATTGATTCAAAGTTTTTCCTTATTTGTGAAACTGATACAAGCAGGAAGAGTTCTCCTAATATTACGACTTTATTCTCGTAATGTTACGACTTTAATGTTACGACTCTAGCTTCATTGTTGATTTTCATTGTGCTTCTCTCCTCTCCTTCCTCTCTCTCCTCTCTACTCCAACCGGTCGAGGCAGATGTTCTCCCACTCTGAGTCTGGTTCTGAGGTTACTTCCTGTTAAAAGGGAGTTTTTTCTCTCCACTGTGTCTCATGTGGGAATGTTGGGTCTCTTTAAAGTTAAAACCTGAAGAGTTGGGTTTAGAACCTGCTCTATGTGGAAAGAGCCTTGAGATAACTCTGTTGTGATTTGGCGCTTTATAAATAAAGATTGATTGATTGACTTTATTCTCTCAATATTACGACTTTTTTCTCGTAGACCTAATATCACTTTATTTCTCGTAATATTCCGACTTTTTTTTGCAATCTTACGACCTGCTGCTCCTCCACGTCGAGAGGAGCCAGATGAGGAGGCTCGGGCATCTAATCAGGATGCCTCCCGGACGCCTCCCTGGTGAGGTGTTCAGGGACCGTCCCACCGGTAGGAGACCCCGGACACGCTGGAGAGACTATGTCTCTCGGCTGGCCTGGGAACGCCTCGGGGTCCCCCTGGAAGAGCTGGACGAAGTGGCTGGGGAGAGTGAAGTCTGGGCTTCCCTGCTTAGGCTGCTGCCCCCCCGACCCGACCCCGGATAAAGCGCGAAGAGGACGGTAACGGTAACAACTTTTTTCTCGTAATATTTTGACTTAAAAAAAGTCAAAGACCAAAAAAAATGCTCTTATTCTGGCCCTAATACTCCTTTGTACTAAAACACTGCTGTCCATGTCAGAACATTTTAATTTTTATAACTTTATAACCTTTTCTTTTTTTTAGTCGTTTCATCTCTGAGGAGGGATTTAAATCACTGACTCCATTATTCTGCAAAAATAACTTTAATCATCTCTAGTTTCGTGCTCTTTTGTAACAAACGGCAGCACTTGTGTGTGTCAAAAAGTATTAACATTTCCCAAAAGCCCCCTCTACCCCTCTCTGCCCCCCCCCCCTCTCCCCTCTGCCCCCCCCCCCCTCGTTTATTAGCCCATCACATATTGCAAAGAAGCACCACATGTTGCTGCAGGCGTTGAGCTCTCCTCCAAAGAGATTTAAATGAAGTGGAACTAGATCAGATTAGCTTTGATGAAACCTCAGTTTTTTTTTTTTCCTCGTGGGGAAAACGAGTCGTTCCAGCTGCAAGTTGTAATAAACATCAAAGAGAAATAAGAGAGGGGGGGTGGAGGGTTAGGGTTAGGGTATGGGGGGGGGGGGGGGCTGTTGTATAAACATAAATATAAACTCAGGATCATTACAGTAGAGCTTATTTAATGCAGGTAGGAGACATTTAACCCTCGTGTCGTCCTCCCGGGTCAAATTGACCCTGTCTAATTCTTCCTTCCTCCCTTCCTTCCTTCCTTCCTTCCTTCCTTCTGTACTTCCTTTTCCCCCTTTCTTCCCTCCTTCCTCCCTCCTTTCCTTTCCTTTGTTTTCCTCCCTTCCTCCCTCCTTTCCTTCCTTCTTACTTCCTTCCTCGCTCCCTTCTTTCCTTCCTTCTTTCCTACCTTCCTTCCTTCCTTTTCCTTTCCTCCCTCCTTTCCTTCCTTCTTTCCTTTCCTCCTTCCTTCCTCCCTTCCTTTCCTCCCTCCTTTCCTTCCTTCCTTCCTTGCTTCCTTCCTTCTTCCTTTCTCCCTCCTTTCCTCCCTTCTGTACTTCCTCCATCCCCATTTCTTCCCTCCCTCCTTCCTTCCTTCCTTCCTTCCTCCCTCCCTCCTCTGTCCTTCTTTCCTCCCTTCCTTCTGTACTTCCTTCATCCCTCCTTTCCTTCGTTCTTACTTCCTTCCTCCCTCCCTCCTTTCCTTCCTCCTTCCCTCCTTCCTCCCTCCCTCCCTCCCTCTTCCTTCTTCCTCCCTCCCTCCCTTCCTTCCTTCTTCCTCCCTCCCTCCCTCCTTCCTTCTTCCTTCCTCCCTCCCTCCCTCCCTTCTTTCCTCCCTCCTTTCCTTCCTTCTTCCTTCTTACTTCCTTCCTCCCTCCTTTCCGTTCCTTTCCTTTCCTCCCTTCCTCCTCCTTTCCTTCCTTCTTCCTTCCTCCCTCCTTTCCTCCCTCCTTTCCTTTCCTTTCCCCCCTTCCTTCCTCCCTCCTTTCCTTCCTTCTTCCTTCCTTCCTCCCTCCTTTCTTTCCTTCTTCCTTCCTCCCTCCTTTCCTTCCCTCATTCCTTCCTCCCTCCTTTCCTCCCTTCTTCCTTCCCTCCTTTCCTTCCTTCCTTGACTCGAGGACAACAGGAGGGTTAAGAGACAGGAAGTTCAAATAGCCGTTTTATATATTTAACCTGAAACATAAATCACATATTAAATCTGTGAAGTCGAGGAAACTCATTAAAAAGGTTAAAATCAACTCTGCATGAATTAATGAAATGTAAAGTATTATTATCATATGTTGAAGCTTCAGGCGTTAACTTCATATTCTGATTCATAATTAGTCTCTATACCTTTAATACATGTTTGATTCATCCTGAACCCTCCTGTTGTCCACGAGTCAAGGAAGGAAGGAGGAAGAAGGAAGGAAAGAAGGAAAAAGGAAGGAAAGGAGGGAAGGAGGGAAGGAAAGGAGGAAAAAGGAAGGAAAATGAGGGAGGGAGGGAGGGAGGAAGGAAGGGAGGAAGAAGGAAGGAAGGGAGGAAGAAGGAAGGGAGGAAGGAAAGGAAGGAAGGAAAGAACGGAAGGATGGAGGAAACAAGGAAGGACGGTAGGAGGGAAGGAGAGAGGGAAGGAGGAAGGAAGGAAGGGAAGGAAAGGAGCAAGGGAGAGAGAAAGGAAAAGAGGAAGGAAGGAAGGAAGGAAAGAAGGAAAAAGGAAGGAAAGGAGGGAAGGAAGGAAGGAAGGAAAGAAGACGGAAGAAAGGTGGATGGAGGAGGGAAAGAAGGAAGGAAGGAGGAAGGAAGGAAGGAAGGAAAGAAGGAAGGAAAGAAGGACGGAAGAAAGGTGGATGGAGGAGGGAAAGAAGGAAGGAAGGAAAGGAAGGAAGGAAGGATGGAAGGAAAGGAGGGAGAAAGGAAGAGAGGAAGGAAGGAAGGAGTGAGGGGAGGATAGAAGGACGGAAGAAAGGGGGATGGAGGAGGAAAAGAAGGAAGGAAGGAAGGAAGGAAGGAAGGAAGAGTCAAAACAGACGGGGTCAATTTGACCGGAGGACGACAGGAAGGTTAATAAAGAGTATTCTGTTTATTTAGAAATCACTATTTTATCCTCCAGGAGAAGATTTTATAGATTTTATAGATTTTATAGATTATAAAGAATAAAGCAACATGTCTGAATGTCTAATTTTAACATTATGTAAAGGTTAATAAACTCATTATATAACATAGCAGACAAAACTTTTAAATTACCTTACTGGGATTTATTCATGTCCAATAAATACCATAACCCTCCCTCATCCTTCCTCTTCCTTCTTCCTCCTTCCTCTACCTTCCTCTTTCTCCTCTTTCCTCTTTCTTCCTCCTCCTTCCTCCCTCTCACGCCTCCTTCTCCCTCCTCATTCCTCTCCCCTCCTCCTCCACCTCCTTTCTCTTCCTCCTCCTTCTTTCTCCTCCTTTCCCCCTCTTCATCCTCCTCTTCCTCCCTCTTTCTTTCTTTTCCTTCCTCTTCCTCCTACTCCTCCCTCTTCCTCCTCCTTCCTCTTTCTTTCTCTTCCTTCCTCCTCCTTTCTCTTCTTTCCTCTCCCTCCTCCTCCCTCTTCCTCCTTCCTCTTCCTCCTCGTCCTTCTTCCTCTTCCTCCTCCTCCCTCTTCCTTTCTCCGCCTCTGTCTTCCTCCTTCCTCTTCCCTCTTTCTTTCTTTTCCTTCCTCTTCCTCCTCCCTCTTTCTCCTTCCTCCTCATTTATCCTCCTCCTCCTCCCTCCCTGTCCTCTTCCTCCTCCTCTTCCTCCTCTCCCCTCTTCCTCCTCTTCCTACTCCTTCTTCCTCCCTCCTCCTCCCTCTTTCTCCCTCTTCCTTCCTCTTTCTTTTCTCTTCCTTCTCCTTCTCCCTCTTGCTCCTCCCTCTTGCTTCCTCTTCTTCTCCCCCCTCCTCCTCCTTCCTCTTCCTCCTTCCTCTTCCTCTTCCTCTCTATGACAGCATCCTATCTAAAGTGAAGCCCCGTCTCTTCAGGACAAACTCAGGGAACAAAAGTCTCTCACCATGAGCTTCATGGAGGAGATGAAATAGATGAAATAGACCTCAGCGAGCCGATCAGGCAGATATATAAATCTGAAGCGAGACGTACTGAGGCACATTTACTTCAACTGTCAACGAGAGAGAAAGAAAAGAAGAGAAGATGATGTGGATGATGACACTCCCTCCCTCCCTCCCTTCCTTCCTTCCATCTGTCCTTCCTTCTTTCCTCTCTTCTTTTCCTTCGTTCCTTTCTTCTTTGCTTTCTTCGTTTCTTTCCTCCCTTCCTTCCTATTTCCCTTCCGTCCCTCCTCCCTTCCTTACTTCCTTCCTTCCCTCCATCTGTCCTTCCTTCCTTCCTGCCTGCCTGCCTTCCTTCCTTCCTTCCTTCCTTCCTGCCTCCCTCCCTCCCTCCATCTGTCCTTCCTTCTTTCCTCTCTTCTTTTCCTTCGTTCCTTTCTTCTTTGCTTTCTTCGTTTCTTTCCTCCCTTCCTTCCTATTTCCCTTCCTTCCCTCCTCCCTTCCTTCCTTCCTTCCCTCCATCTGTCCTTCCTTCCTTCCTGCCTGCCTTCCTTCCTTCCTTCCTTCCTTCCTGCCTCCCTCCCTCCATCTGTCCTTCCTTCTTTCCTCTCTTCTTTTCCTTCCTTCTTTGCTTTCTTCGTTCATTCGTTCCTTCCTTTCTTTGTTCCTTCCTACCTTCTTCCTTCCTTCCTTCCCCTCCCTCTTCCTCCTTCCTCTTCCTCTTCCTCTCTATGACAGCATCCTATCTAAAGAGAAGCTCTGTCTCTCCAGGACAAACTCTGGGAACAAATGTCATCCTCTTCCTCCTCCTCCCTCTCCCTCCCCCTCCTTCCTCCTCCTCCTCCTCCTCCTCCTCCTTCCTCCTTCCTCCTCCTCCTCCTCTCTATGACAGCATCCTATCTAAAGTGAAGCCCCGTCTCTTCAGGACAAACTCAGGGAACAACAGTCTCTCACCATGAGCTTCATGGAGGAGATGAAATAGATGAAATAGACCTCAGCGAGCCGATCAGGCAGATATATAAATCTGAAGCGATACGTACTGAGGCACATTTACTTCAACTGTCAACGGGAGAGAAAGAAAAGAAGAGAAGCGATGTGGATGATGACACCGACGACAGATCTGAGCCAGAGGGAGATTCTTCTGAGCTCGACAGACTAAACATTTGGCAGCCGGTGCTCTGCGGGGGAAGTGTGGTGGAGTCAGTATGTTCACGTCCTTTACTTAAAGACAAGACGCTAAACTTCAGGATAGAAACTCCATTACAAGTAATTACTGTGAAAATGTCTCTGAGATAAAAGCATATTTATATATCCATATATTTTTATATATGTATATATAAATATATAAAAAATATATACACTGTAGCTAAATGTACTGAAAGTGAGAATTAACCCCAACAGACTGTTCATAGTTATATAAAGGGTGCCTTCCTTAGGGTGCCTTCCTTCCTTCCTTCCCTCCATCTGTCCTTCCTTCTTTCCTTCCTTCCTTCCCTCCATCTGTCCTTCCTTCCTTCCCTCCATCTGTCCTTCCTTCCTTCCTTCCCTCTTTCCTCTCTTCTTTTCCTTCCTGCCTTCCTTCCTTCCCTCCATCTGTCCTTCCTTCTTTCCTTCCCTCCATCTGTCCTTCCTTCCTTCCTTCTTTCATTCCTTCCTTCCATCTGTCCTTCCTTCTTTCCTCTCTTCTTTTCCTTCCTTCCTTTCTTCATTTGTTCCTTCCTTCCTTCCTTCCATCTGTCCATCCTACCTTCGTTCTTTCCTTCCTTTTTTCCTTTCTTCCTCCCTCCCTTCCTTCCTTCCCTCCCTCCCTCCCTATTTTCCTTCCTTCCTTCCTTCCTTCCTTCCTTCCATCAGCTGTAAGTGTTCCAGCTGTGTTGTCATGGATACTGACATGATTGATAAGGGAGATTATTTCTTATAAAGCAACATTTATCTCATGTATTTGATGAATAAAGTGGATTTAATTGGTACTGTGACTCCATTTAAGCCCACGTGATGATTCATTTACTAAATATAAAGAAAAATATAGATTTCAAAGAATTAAAACCAGTAATATATGTATTCAGTAAAATGACTTCAGACCTTTTCATCGGGCTGTCCTCCGCTGGCTGGATAATAAACCACTCTGTACTTCTCCACCTGGCCCGGAGCGTGAGTCCACGTCACCCGAAAACTACGAGCTGTGATGTCAGAGGTCACCAGGTCACGGGGCGGAGCCACAGAGGCGGGCGGGGGGGCAGGTTCTCCCTCCACCTGCAGAAAGGGAAGAAGAAGAAGAAGAAGAGAAATCACGACACTGCATCTATTTTATGTGAATACGTGTAATAAATACTGAAGGGAGGAAGGAAGGTAGGGAGGAAGGGAGGAAGGAAGGGAGGAAGAAAGTAAGGAGGGAAGGAAAAGAAAGAAGGAAGGAGGAAGGAAAGAAGGGATGAAGGAAGGGAGGGAGGAAGGGAGGGAGGAAGGAAAGAAGGGAGGAAGGAAAGGTGGGAGGAAGGAAGGAGGGGAAGAAGAGAAGGAAAGGAGGAGGATGGAAAGAAGGAAGGAAGGACGGAAGGAAGGGAGGAAGAAGGAAGGAAGGAAGGAAGGAAGGGAGGAAGAAAAGAAGGAGGGAGGGAGGGAGGGAGGAAGGAAGAAGGAAGGAAAGGAGGAAGAAGGAAGGGAGGAAGGGAGGAAAGGAGGAAGAAAGGGAGGGAGAAAGGAAAAGAGAAAGGGAGGAAGGAAGGAACGATGGACAGAGGAAAGAAGGAAGCGAGGGAGGAATGAAGGAACGATGGACAGAGGAAAGAAGGAAGCGAGGGAGGAAGGAAGGAAGAAAGGAAGGAAGGAAGGAAGGAAGGAGGGAAGGAAAGAAGGAGAGCGGGAGGAAGGAAGGAAGGAAGGAAAGAAAGACAGAGGAAAGAAGGAAGGAAGGAACAGTCAAAACAGACGGGGTCAATATGACCCGGGAGGACGACACAAAGGTCTGTTTTGACTGTTCCTCCTTCCTCCCTCCCTCCCTCCCTCCCTCCCTTCCTTCCTTCCTTCCTTCCTTCCTTCCTTCCTTCCTTCCTTCCTTCCGTCTGTCTGTCCTCCTCCCTCCTTCTCTCTTCCTTCTTTCCTCTGTCCTTCCTTCATTCCTTCCCTTCCTTCTTTCCTCTGTCCTCCCTCCCTCCCTTCCTCTTTTCCTTTCTCCCTCCCTCCCTCCCTAATTTCCTTCTGTCCTCCCCCCTTCCTGAAAATCCTCTGACACTCTGATAATACGAGATGTGTGCAATGCATTCTGGGTGTTGTAGGCTTCCCCTCATCACAGAGCACCAATTCCAAAAAAACAGAGTATGTCTACCTCACAGGTGACCCAGTTTTAAATATCCCATCATCTTCACAGCAGTTAAAATGTTCCCTTCAAGTTGGAGGCGAGTCATTACTGAGATGGAATCACTTCATCGTGTATTAGATTGGGAGCAGCTTTTCATTGCTTGGGGAACTCCTGCAGTCATAATTATAACTACCGGCATCAACAGAGCAGCGCTAACCCGTCTTCAACCCAAGGAAGGAAGGAAGGACAGATGGAAGGAAAGACAGAAGGAAGAAAGGAAGGAAGGACAGATGGAAGGAAAGACAGAAGGAAGAAAGGAAGGGAGGAAGGAAGGACAAAATGAAGAAAGGAAGGAAGGACAGATGGAAGTAAAGAGAAGGAAGGAAGGAAGGAAGGACAGATGGAAGGAAAGACAGAAGAGGAAGAAAGGAAGAGAGACAGAATGAAGAAAGGAAGGAAGGACAGATGGAAGGAAAGACAGAAGGAAGAAAGGAAGGAAGGACAGATGGAAGGAAAGACAGAAGGAAGAAAGGAAGGGAGGAAGGAAGGAAGGAAGGAAGGAAGGAAGGAAGGAAGGAAAGACAGAAGGAAGAAAGGAAGGGAGAAGGAAGGAAGGACAGAAGGAAGAAAGGAAGGAAGGAAAGACAGAAGGAA
>NW_026518601.1:0-27230 GCF_027409825.1 Scomber japonicus | reverse complement strand
CATACAAAGGACATTATAAGGGTTAGGAAAAGACTGTAGTTGGGTTAAAATGATCAATTGAAACATG
The DNA here is from genome assembly GCF_027409825.1 of Scomber japonicus. Lineage (NCBI taxonomy): Eukaryota > Metazoa > Chordata > Actinopteri > Scombriformes > Scombridae > Scomber > Scomber japonicus. Next base: position 27,163 of record NW_026518601.1, on the reverse strand, counting down.
GTGAGGGTTAATCTATCTATCTATCTATCTATCTATCTATCTATCTATCTATCTATCTATCTATCTATCCATCTATCCATCTATCTATCTATCTATCCATCCATCCATCCATCCAACCACCCAACCTGCCACGCTGTGCTATTAATCTTAAAATCATCAGTAGATAAAGTGCTCGGGCGTCCATGATGTCTTGCTGCGGAGTGCTCGGGCGTCCATGATGTCTTGCTGCGGAGTGCTCGGGCGTCCATGATGTCTTGCTGCGGAGGTGCTCGGGCGTCCATGATGTCTTGCTACTAAGTGCTCGGGCGTCCATGATGTCTTGCTGCGGAGGTGCTCGGGCGTCCATGATGTCTTGCTGCGGAGTGCTCGGGCGTCCATGATGTCTTGCTACTAAGTGCTCGGGCGTCCATGATGTCTTGCTACTAAGTGCTCGGGCGTCCATGATGTCTTGCTGCCTCCCTTCCTTCCCTCCATCCTTCCTCCCTCCTTTCCTTCCTTCCTTCCTTCTTTCTTTCCTTCCTCCCTCCTTTCCTTCCTTTCTTCCTTCCTTCCCTCCATCCTTCCTCCCTCATTATGGCCACTATATGGCATCTGCCACTCAAATTGAACTAAATTTCCTTCCTTTCCTCCTCCCTTCCTTCCCTCCATCCTTCCTTTCTTCCTTCTTCCCTCCCTCCTTTCCTTCCTTTCTTCCTTCCTCCCTCCTTTCCTTCCCTCCCTCCTTCCTCCCTCATTATGGCCACTAGATGGCGTCTTCCACCCAAACTGAACTATAGGGCATTTACTTTACTTTACTGGCTGAATTTTCAACCTATACTATTGTTTTCTTTTGGAGGTCAGGTTGGTTAATTTAATAGTAACATTTAGATTTTGTAATTGGGTAACACCTGCAACAAATGGATCGACTGTAGAAGAGCCAGAGTTTTCTTTTCTATTGCCGCCCTGGTAGTCAACGTGTTTATTTTTATTATTGTGAAGCAGACAAGCAGACAGATGATGTCTTGCTGCGGAAAGTGTGTCCTTCCCGCCATCCTTCCTCCCTCCTTTCCTTCCTTTCTTCCTTTCCTCTATCCTTCCTTCCTTCTTTCTTTCCTTTCCTCCCTCCCTCCTTTCCTTCGTTTCTTCTTCCTTACTTCATTCCTTCCCTCCATCCTTCCTCCCTCATTATGGCCACTAGATGGCGTCTGCCACTCAAACTGAACTAAATTTCCTTCCTTTCTTCCTCCCTTCCTTCCTTCCCTCCATCCTTCCTCCCTCCTTTCCTTCCTTCCCTCTATCCTTCCTTCCTTCCTTCCTTCCTTCTTTCCTCCCTCCTTTCCTTCCTTTCTTCCTTCCTTTCCTCCCTTACTTCCTCCCTCCTTTCCTTCCTTTCTTCCTTCCTTCTATCCTTCCTTCCTCCTTTCCTTCCTTTCTTCCTTCCTTCTTTCCTTTCCTCCTCCCTTCCTTCCCTCCATCCTTCCTCCCTCCTTTCTTCTTCTTTCTTCTGCTTTCTTCCTTCCTTCTTTCCTTTCCTCCCTTCCTTCCTCCCAACCTTTCCTTCCTCCCTTCCTTCCTACCTCCATCCTTCCTCCCTCCTTTCCTTCCTTCCTTTCTTCCTTCCTTCCTTCTTTCCTCCCTTTATTCCTTCCTTCCTACCCTCCATCCTTCCTCCCTCCTTTCCTTCCTTCCTTTCTTCCTTCCCTCTATCCTTCCTTCCTTCCTTCTTCCTTCCTTCCTTCCTTCCTTCCTTCCTTCCTTCCTTCCTTCTTTCCTCCCTCCTTTCCTTCCTTTCTTTCTTCCTTCCTTCTTTCCTTTCCTCCCTCCTTCCTCGCTCCTTTCCTTCCTTCCTTGTAATTGGGTAACACCTGCAACAAATGGGTCAACTGTAGAAGAGGCAGAGTTTTCTTTTCTATTGCTGCCCTGGTAGTCAACATGTTTATTTTTATTATTGTGAAGCAGACAAGCAGACAGAGCTGCCGTGTCAAAGGGTCTGTTATTTTATTGATTGTGATTCTAAGTCCAATCTTGCATGTAGAGTCTTGTGCACTTGGTTATAACAGCCATCCAAGGGGTTTTGTTTCCATGGTTACTTTTGTTCAGACTTATGAGAAATGTTTGTAATGACTAATGTAAGAGTCATGTTTATTTAGAGAGCTGTAGGAGGCTTCCACAAATGTCAAGATATATGTTGTTTCCACAGACTGTATAAAAGAAATGGACGTAACATCCGTGACGTCACCCATTGGTTTGTGGACTGCTGCTCGGGAAGCCAATAGTTTCGAATCTAGGCAGCGCCATCTTGAAATTTCAGGTGCATGCTGGGAAAAATAAAAACACGGATTCTACTTATATGGGCATGAGGCGGGGCCATGGACGGAAGTATGGGCGGGACCAACGGCTGAGCGGGGAGGCTGCGATTGGTTGTGAGGGCTAGATCTCGAGGACATTGGTCAATCAACCTGTCAATCAGGACGTAGCCACGCCCTAATGCATACCCTGCTTTATCGTCACATATAAAATCAGGGAGGCCAAAATGTCCCAAATGAACATCATACTGCATTGAAGAAGGCTTTAAACTAGCGATTGAGACCATAAACACATTTTGAAAACGTTTACTGAGGTTAGAAATCAAGTGAGAAGTTGGTGAATTCTCCATTGACTTGTATAGAGACGGTCGCCCCCTGGTGGCCTTTTGATAGAATGCAGCTCTAAGTACTTCCACTTTGGCTTCTTTTCAGAGGAGGAAGAAAGGAGGAAGGAAAGGAGGGAGGAAAGAGGGAAGGAGGGAGGGAGAAAGGAAAAAAGGAAGGAAGGAAGGAAGGGAGGAAGGAAAGAAAGGAAGAAGGAAGAAGGAAGGAAAGGAGGGAGGGAAGGGAGGGAAGAAGTAAAGAAGGAAGGAGGGAGGGAGGGAGGGAGAAAGGAAAAAAAGGAATGAAGCAAAGAAGGAACAGTCAAAACAGACGGGGTCAATTTGACCCGGGAGAACGACAGGAAGGTTAAGTGACAATTTCGGTGTCAATACTAAACTCAGGTAGCAGAAGTATCAAAGAATTACTGAACCTCGTTAGCAGCAGCATACATCCCCAGAGGCTCAATTTGTGGGAAAAAAGCCACTTTCCTCAGAGGTCTTATTTGGCTCAATTTAACCTCCTGGGTTCCAAATTGTCCTGCGAGCATCACTTCTCACTTCTCACTTCAACATCTCTTTTTTTTTCTCCCCTTCGTGTCTTCACTGAAAATGGCGAATAAAAGAAAAAATGCATTAGGAGTCCTCACAAGCAGTTCTGAGCAGAGGAAACTCTCCTTTCGACACAGAACATTTGCCATTTTTATGTCATTTCAGTTAATTGGGATTCTCTTTAGGAATATTATACTTAACCCTCCTGTTGTCCTTGAATCCATGAAGGAAGGAAAGGAGGGAGGAAAGAAGGAAGGAAAGGAGGAGGAAAGGAGGGAGGAAAGACGGAAGGAAAGGAGGGAGGGAGGAAGAAGGAAGGAAGGAAAGGAGGGAGGAAAGGAGGAAGGAGGGAAGAAAGAAGGAAGGGAGGAAAGGAGGGAGGAAGGAGGAAGGAAAGAAGGGAGGAAGGAAAGGAGGGAGGAAAGAAGGAAGGAAAGGAGGGAGGGAGGAAGAAGGAAGGAAGGAAAGGAGGGAGGAAGGAGGGAAGGAAGAAGGAAGGAAATGAGGGAGGAATAAAAGGAAGGAGGGAGGAAAGAAAGAGAGAAAGAGGTAAGGAAGGAAAGTTGGAAGGAATAAAAGGAAGGAGGGAGGAAAGAAAGAGAGAAATAGGTAAGGAAGGAAAGGAAGAAGGAAGGAAGGCAGGAAAGGAGGGAGGGAGGAAGGAAAGGAGGGAGGGAGGAAAAGGAAGGGCGGAAAGGAGGGTGGAAGGAGGAAAGAGGGAAGGAAGAAGGAAGGAAAGGAAGGAGGGAGTTCCAAATGGGTTCCAAATTGTCTTGCGAGCATCACACACACACTTTTTTTTCTCCCCTTTGCTTTTCTTCACTGAAAATGGCGAATAAAAGAAGAAATGCATTAGAAGTCCTCACAAGCAATTCTGAGCAGAGGAAACTCTCCGCGGGGGGGGGGGGGGGTCAAATATATTTCAACAGAGCCTTCATAACATCCGTGGCAACCCTGGAGCCAAAAGGCTGATGCAAGGTTAGCTTCAGGCTACCGAGGGGTCCACAGGGCGAAGACAGGCACAGAATAATACCAGCTCCCTCCGAGCAGCAGATGGGAGGAAAACATCAAAACACAAACAGACTTCCCTTCATTACAAAACAACCGAGGCAGAGCGGGGTCAGACCTCCCGGAGTGAGCGTGCAGAGGGCAGCTGATCTTTGAGCCCTTTTTGGATGTGACCCCCGTAATCAAGAGTCTGTCTGGAGGCTGTGAGAAAGAGAGAGATTTACTCTAGCTGGTGAAGGACGGAGCTGTTTCAGTAATGACAAAGAATGAGTCAGAGACAGAAGGGAAAGAAAGAAAGCTGAGGGAGGAAGGAGGAAGGAGGGAAGGAAAGGAGGGAGGAAGGAAGGAAAGGAGGAAGGAAGGAAGGAAAGGAGAGAGGGAGGAGGAAGGAAGGAAGGAAAGGAAGGAGGGAGGAAGGAGAGAGGGAGGAGGAAGGAAGGAAGGAAAGGAGGGAGGGAGGAAGAAGGAAGGGAAGAAAGGAGGGAGGAAGGAAGGAAAGGAGGGAGGGAGGAAGAAGGAAGGAAGGAGGAAAGAAGGAAGGAAAGGAGAGAGGGAGGAGGAAGGAAGGAAGGAAAGGAAGGAGGGAGGAAGGAAAGGAGGGAGGGAGGAAGAAGGAAGGGAAGAAAGGAGGGAGGAAGGAAGGAAAGGAGGGAGGGAGGAAGAAGGAAGGGAAGAAAGGAGGGAGGAAGGAAGGAAAGGCAGAAGGGAGGAAGGAAAGGAGGGAGGGAGGAAGAAGGAAGGGAGGGAGGAAGGAAGGAAGGAAGAAAAGGAGGGAGGGAGGAAGGAAAGGAGGAAAGAAGGAAGGAAGAAGACAGGCACAGAATAATACCAGCTCCCTCCGAGCAGGAGGAAGGGAGGAAGGAAAGGAGGAAGGGAGGAAGAAGGAAGGGAGGAAAATCAAGAGTCTGGTGGAGGCTGTGAGAAAGAAAGATTTACTCCTCTAGCTGGTGAAGGACGGAGCTGTTTTAGTAATGACAAAGAATGAGTCAGAGACAGAAGGGAAAGAAAGAAAGAAAGCTGAGGTCAAAAAGGTGGAGTTAAAATAATCCTGGCACTCAACTGAAGATGAATACAGCGTGAGAAGTTTGCCCTCTCATTTTAACCCTCCTGTTGTCCTCGAAGGAAGGAAGGAAAGGAGGGAGGAAGAAGGAAGGAAAGGAGGGAAGGAAGGGAAGAAGAAGGACGGAAAGGAGAGAGGGAGGAGGAAGGAAGGAAGGAAAGGACCCTAACCCTTCTTTCCTTCCATCTGTCCTTCCTTCCTTCCTTCCTTCCTTCCTTCCTTCCTTCCTCCCTTCTCTCATGTCTTCTTTTCCTTCCTTCCTTGCTTCCTTCCTTCCTTCCTTCCTTCTCTCATGTCTTCTTTTCCTTCCTTCCTTCCTTCCTCCCTTCTCTCATGTCTTCTTTTCCTTCCTTCCTTCCTTCCTTCCTTCCTTCCTTCCTTCCTTCCTTCTTTCATGTCTTCTTTTCCTTCCTTCCTATCTTCTTTTTCTTCCTTCCTTCTTTCCTTCCATCTGTCCTTCCTTCTTCCCTTCTTTCATGTCTTATTTTCCTTCCTTCCTTCCTTCCTTCCTTCCTATCTTCTTTTTCTTCCTTCTTTCCTTCCTTCCTACTCTCATGTCTTCTTTTCCTTCCTTCCTTCCTTCCTTCCTTCCTTCCTTCCTTCCTCCCTTCTCTCATGTCTTCTTTTCCTTCCTGCCTTGCTTCCTTCCTTCCTTCCTTCCTTCTCTCATGTCTTCTTTTCCTTCCTTGCTTCCTTCCTTCCTTCCTTCCTTCCTTTCTGTCTTCTTTTTCTTCCTTCCTTCTTTCCTTCCATCTGTCCTTCCTTCCTTCCTTCTTTCATGTCTTCTTTTCCTTCCTTCCTTCCTATCTTCTTTTTCTTCCTTCCTTCTTTCCTTCCATCTGTCCTTCCTTCCTTCCTTCTCTCATGTCTTCTTTTCCTTCCTTCCTTCCTTCCTCTTCCTTTCTGTCTTCTTTTTCTTCCTTCCTTCTTTCTTTCCATCTGTCCTTCCTTCCTCCCTTCTTTCATGTCTTATTTTCCTTCCTTCCTTCCTTCCTTCCTTCCTTCCTTCCTTCCTATCTTCTTTTTCTTCCTTCTTTCCTTCCTTCCTTCTCTCATGTCTTCTTTTCCTTCCTTCCTTCCTTCCTTCCTCTTCCTTTCTGTCTTCTTTTTCTTCCTTCCTTCTTTCTTTCCATCTGTCCTTCCTTCCTTCCTTCCTTCTTTCATGTCTCCTTTGTCTTCCTTCCTTCCTTCCTTCTTTTTAATGATCCGGCCCACGTGAGATTAAATTGGGCAGTGTGTGGCCCTTGAATGAAAATGACTTTGACACCCATGCTTTAGAGTACAGAAGGAACAAGGTGAAAGAAGAAGGTAAAACATATTAACAGGCTGACATTACTTGCCCCTTGTATAACTAGCTTAGCAGAAATGTAATACGTGTTTAAGCTGCTGTCATCAGGCTTAAAGTATCTTACGCTCAGGGTTGGTTTAACAAATGCTTAATAATTCTCAAAGGGGGAAATCAACAGTGAAACAATACAATGCAAAAATGTTTCCCATTAATGTCAGAGCTACTGCCCTGAGTTCTCCTCCCTCTTCCTTTCAACAAGTTGAAATCAATGGTCAAAACTAGGGCTGCATGATATATATGCTATGCTGCTGTATGTGTCTTTCTGTCTCACACAAAGCAAAGACAAGAGAAACCGAATCGCTGTAACGCTGGTATTTAAAAATGCAGAGTTTGATTCTTGTGTGGAACGTCGGCCCAGTTTCCTTTGTTCCCTCTTTTCCTTCCTTCCTTCCCTCTGTCCTACCCAGGCGGGGAGCTCCGGTCCTCTGAAATGAAGCCAACCAGGAAGTAACTTAGAGCTGCATTCTATCAAAAGGCCACCAGGGGGCGACCGTCTCTATACAAGTCAATGGAGAATTCACCAACTTCTCACTTGATTTCTAACCTCAGTAAACGTTTTCAAAATGTGTTTATGGTCTCAATCGCTAGTTTAAAGCCTTCTTCAATGCAGTATGATGTTCATTTGGGACATTTTGGCCTCCCTGATTTTATATGTGACGATAAAGCAGGGTATGCATTAGGGCGTGGCTACGTCCTGATTGACAGGTTGATTGACCAATGTCCTCCAGATCATAGCAACCTCCCAGTTCTACCCATGGCTCCGCCTCATGCCCATATAAGTAGAATCCATGTTTTTATTTTTCCCAGCATGCACCTGAAATTTTCAAGATGGCGCTGCCTAGATTCGAAACTATTGGCTTCCGAGCAGCAGTCCACAAACCAATGGGTGACGTCACGGATGTTACGTCCATTTCTTATATACAGTCTATGGTCCTACCCTGACAGCCGCCAATCAAAATCAGAGAGGAAACCACCCCCCTGCACATGGAGTGAATCGCTGACGGTAACAACAAAAACAACGATTGCAAAATGAGCAACGAACAAGAGAAAACCAGGTTAAAACCAAGTTAGTTGAGTTACCTCTCATTGTGGCAACAGATGAAAGGCACTGCCGACTGCCGATTGCAATGTTAGCTTTTTCCAATATCGTGGGTGGAAAGAAGGAAGGAGGGAAGAAAGAAAGAGACAAGGAGGTAAGGAAGGAAAGGAGGGAGGGTGTAAGGAAAGGAAGGAGGAAAGAAAGAGAGAGAGAAGGAGGTGAGGAAGGAAAGGAGGGAAGGAGGAAGGAAAGGAGGGAGGAAAGAAGGAAGGAGGGAGGAAAGAAAGAGACAAGGCGGTAAGGAAGGAAAGGAGGGAGGGAGGAAGGAAGGAAAGGAGGGAGGGAGGAAGGAACGGAGGAAAGAAGGAACAGTCAAAACAGACGGGGTCAATTAGACCCGGGAGGACGACACAAGGGTTAATCTGCACTCAAAAAATCTGCTACAAAATCAAATATATGCAATAGTTTTAGCAAAGTGGATCCAATAGTCAATGCAGTGGGACAAAATGCAAGACTCAGTAGACCTGGTCTTTAAATAAAGAAATCTTAGCCTTGTTGATTTTTGCTAAATTAACAATGAAATGTGCAGAAGGAAGGGAAAAGACTGGAAAGGAATTATTTAAATCTAAAAACATCAGTAAGATGTAATTTTTGACTAAATGAGAATAGTTATCATTTAAAAATGCAGAGGAGTTGAACCCAGCCCAGCTTCCTTCCTTCCTTCCCTATGTCCTTCCTGTCTTCTTTTCTTACTTCCTTCCTTCCTTCCTTGCTTCCTTCCTTCTTTCCTTCCTCCCTCCTACCTTCCTTCTTTCCTTCCTTCCTTCCTCCCTCCTTTTCTTCCTTTTCCTTCCTTCCTTCCTTCCTCCCTCCCTCCCTCCCTTCCTTCCTCCCTCCTTTCCTTCCTTCCTTCCTTCCTTCCATCCTTCCATCTTTCCATCTTTCCTCCCTCCCTCCCTTCCTTCCTTCCTCCCTTCCTTTTTGACTAAATGAGAATAGTTATCATTTAAAATTGCAGAGGAGTTGAACCCAGCCCAGCTTCCTTCCTTCCTTCCCTATGTCCTTCCTGTCTTCTTTTCTTCCTTCCTTCCTTCCTTGCTTCCTTCCTTCCTGTCTTCTTTTCCTTCCTTCCTTCCTTCCTTCCTTCCTTCCTTCCAGGTACTAGGTACATTCCCTGATGGAAACGCAGAAAAAATCAGAGTAGAGTAGAGTAGAGCTAGAACTGTATAGTGGAAAAGCTCCATTACATCATTTATGGGGTTCACACAGTCGGCCCGAAACCATGTGGGACCCACAAGTTTGCTCAGTACCCACATAGCTCGTCTTAAATGTGATACCCACATAGACATGCTGGTTGGGTATCAGTGTGTGTCTTCCCTGTCCCAGTCTCAGTACACTTTACATGAAGACAGAGCACATTATAAATAGATAAGTGCGATCCCGCTTTCAGCAGCTCATCCTCAGACCGGGAGATGAAGAGATGAAGTTGCATCAGTCTCACATCTCTTCGACTACATTTTAGTTGGACTGCTGCTGCGATATGGCCAGATGTCGTCACCGTGGAGACTTGTAGATAAAGATTGAGTTGCTTTGAAAGGCTGTTTGTTTTAGGATTACATCTCTAGGCGAGTAATTTAACATAAAAACCACTCAAAGTGTAAAAAGAACGGCAGCTTTTCAGTGTAGCTGGAAAACAAGGGGAATGAAATCTCACCTCTCTTCTGTTTCTTTCACAGCATGAAGCTTTGATGTTTTCTCATAATTTCTTTTTCTATGAATTATTTTTGATCTCTCTCTTTCTCTTTCTCTTTCCTTCTCTCTCTCTCTCCTGTAGCTAAACGTGTTCTGAGGCTGTAAATGTGGTCAAATCTGAATATGAATTTATCATTGATCGTGTTTTTCACCAAAAGAGCTAAACTGACTCTGATCTCAGACTGTCGGAGAAAGAAAGAAAGAAAAAAACTATCTGCAAGTAAAAGGCATCATGTTTGACAAGCCTTTATTTGAAAGCAGACCAAAAGGAAAAAAAAAAATTAAAATATATTTCTATTCTTTCACAATGTTTCTCTGTGATCATAGAGTCATCCTCGATTTGCCTCTGAAGAATATGAAAGAGGCCGAGTACCATAATGTGGAGTGGTAATTACTTTGTGAGTGCATCAAAGCAGACTAGGCTGCTGATAACACGTCTCGTTGAGGAGGAAGGAGGGAGGAGGGAGGAGGGAGGAGGGGGGGAGGAGGGGGAGAGACGTGAGGAGGGTGATGACTCTCTTCCAATTACCTTTTTTCTCTCTCCTCACCTTTCGTTCCCTCTCCTCCTCCTCTACTCACTTCTTGGCTTCTTTTTTTAGCATCAGAAGCCGCCAAAAAATTCACTTTGAATGCGTTCAGGCTTCAGTCAATGGGACATAATTGAGGGGAATGAAAGGAGTATGATTATAATTACTACCCAAAAAAAAAAGAAAAAAGTCCACTTAACCCTCCTGTTGTCCTCGAGTCAAGGAAGGAAGGGAGGAAGGGAGGGAGGAAGGAAGCAGGAAGGAAAGGAGGGAGGGAGGAAGGAAGGGAGGAAGAAGGAAGGAAAGGAGAGAGGAAAGGAGGGAGGCAGGCAGGAGGTAAGGAAATAAGAAAGGGAGGAAGGAAAGGAAGGAAAGAAGGAAGGGAGGAAGGAAGGAAAGAGTGACAGAGGACAGAAGGAAGGGAGGAAGGCAGAAAGAAGGAGAGAAGGAAGGAAAGGGGGGGGGCGAAAGAAGCAGGAGAAGGAAGGAAGGTAGGAAGGGAGGGCGGAAGGAAGCAGGAAGGAAAGGAGGTAGGAAAGAAGGAAAGAAGGTATGAGGGAGGAAGGAAAGAAGGAAGGGAGGGAGGGAGGAAAGAGAGGAGGAAGGAAGGAAGGGAAGGGGGACTGAAGCAGGAAGGAAAGGAGGGAGGGAGGAAGGAAGGGAGGAAGGAAAGAAGGAAGGGAGGAAGGAAGGAAAGAGCGACAGAGGAAAGAAGGAAGGGCGGAAGGCAGAAGGAAGGAGAGAAGGAGGAAGGAAGGGAGGGAGGGGGGTGATGACTCTCTTCCAATTACCTTTTTTTTCTCTCTCCTAACCTTTCGTTCCCTCTCCTCCTCTAAGGGAGGGAGGAAGGGAGGGAGGGAGGGAGGAAAGGAGGGAGGGAGGGAGGCTACAGTTGGCTCTTCTTTTAGCATCAGAAGCCGCCAAAAAATTCACTTTGAATGCGTTCAGGCTTCAGTCAATGGGACATAATTGAGGGGAATGAAAGGAGTATGATTATAATTACTACCCAAAAAAAAAAAGAAAAAAGTCCACTTAACCCTCCTGTTGTCCTCGAGTCAAGGAAGGAAGGGAGGGAGGAAGGGAGGATGGGAGGATGGGAGGATGGAAGGAAGGGAGGAAGGGAGGGAGGAAGGAAGCAGGAAGGAAAGGAGAGAGGGAGGAAGGAAGGGCGGAAGAAGGAGGGAAAGGAGGGAGGCAGGAAGGAGGTAAGAAGCAAGGAAGGTAGGAAGGGAGGGCGGAAGGAAGCAGGAAGGAAAGGAGGGAGGAAAGAAGGAAGGAAGGTATGAGGGAGGAAGGAAAGAAGGAAGGGAGGGAGGAAGGAAAGAAGGAAGGAAGGGAGGAAAGAGAGGAGGAAGGAAGGGAAGGGAAGGGGGGAGGAAGCAGGAAGGAAAGGAGGGAGGGAGGAAGGAAGGGAGGAAGGAAAGGAGGAAGGAAAGAAGGAAGGGAGGAAGGAAGGAAAGAGCGACAGATGAAATAAGGAAGGGAGAAAGGCAGAAGGAAGGAGAGAAGGAAGAAAGGAAGGGAGGGGGGCGATGACTCTCTTCCAATTGCCTTTTTTCTCTCTCCTCACCTTTCGTTCCCTCTCCTCCTCGAAGGGAGGGGGGAAGGGAGGGAGGAAGGAAGGGAGGGAGGAAGGGAGGGAGAGAGGAAGGAAGGGAGGGAGGCTACAGTTGGCTCTTTTTTTAGCATCAGAAGCCGCCAAAAAATTCACTTTGAATGCGTTCAGGCTTCAGTCAATGGGACATAATTGAGGGGAATGAAAGAAGTATGATTATAATTACTACCCAAAAAAAAAGAAAAAATCCAGAGCGGGTAATGTCATTATTTTTTTTGTGTCCCTCGGTAAGTGTGTCGATCATTTTTAAATCCTCGTAATCATGAAGGCAATGTGAAGTGTTGGGGGGGGGGTGTGTGTGTGCGTGTTTGAATGTGAGGGGATGATGATGAGAGAAAGAAAAATGAACTGCGGAGCATGAAAACCTAATCGGCGGTGAAAAATGAGCTGCTTTCCAAACAAAAGAACTCACAACTCTAAAAAAAAAGAGAGAGAGAAAGAGTTTCTTTTTAGTTTGTGAATACATTTCCCTTCAACTTTGACAACCGCTGTTCAGTCCCAAACTCAGACCAATTAGTTTCTCACCAATTGGTTTGAAATGACAGGACATCACTTTTTTTTTTCAGGCTGTCACGAAGCAAAAAAAAAAAAAAGATTAAAAAGAAAAGTCTGTTAGGGTGAGTAAACTCATTTGCACTGGCTAATACATTCTGAAGGAGGCATAATGATCATATTGAATGTTTCTATAATAATTAATGGCTAACATTTGCATATGTACTTCTGGCAGCTGTTTAACAGGCTAACAAAGCTCAGAGTGGACTATCTAGTTCAGTGTGTGCTGAAATGAAACAGAAGAGGCCCCACGTATATTCAAGGATTAGACAAATATGTAGTCACAAGATTAGAAAAGAGAAAGAAAGAAAGGAGAATGATTATAATTACAATCTAAAAAAAAAAGAAAAAATCCAGCAGGTAATGTCCTATTAGTATAAATCCACTTAACCCTCCTTGAGTCAAAGGAAGCAGGAAGGAAAGGAGGGAGGGAGGGAGGGAGGAAGGAAGGGAGGAAGGGAGGAAGAAGGAAGGAAGGAAGGGAGGGAGGGAGGAAGGAAGGGAGGAAGAAGGAAGGAAGAAAGGAAGGGACGGAGGATGGAATCAGGAAGGAAAGGAGGGAGGGAGGGAGGAAGGAAGGGAGGAAGAAGGAAGGAAGGAAGGGAGGGAGGAAGGAAGCAGGAAGGGGGGAGGAAAGGAGGGAGGCAGGAAGGCGGGAAGAAAATAAGGAAGGGAGGAAGGTAGGAGGGAGGAAGGAAAGAAGGAAGGGAGGAAGGTAGGGAGGAAAGGAAGGAAGGATGGTAGGAGGGAGGAAGGAAAGAAGGAAGGGAGGAAGATGGAAGGAAGGAAGGAGGGAAAGAGCGACAGAGGAAAGAAGGAAGGGAGGAAGGCAGAAGGAAGGAAGAAAGGGGGATGGAGGAAGGAGAGAAGGAAGGGAGGAAAGAGAGAAGGAAGAAGGAGGAAGGAAGGAAGGAAGGGGGCTGTTTAACAAGCTAACAAAGCTCAGAGTGGACTATCTAGTTCAGTGTGTGCTAGAAGTCACGTTGAGTATGAAACAGAAGAGGCCCCACGTATATTCAAGGGTTAGACAAATATGTAGTCACAAGATTAGATATCCTTTTTTAATGAAGAGTGTACCCGTTTAAAGTGCTGCACAAACTAAGGAGGATAAGAGTCTCAATGTTCCTTCTTTCTTTCCTTCCTCCATCTTTCTTTACATTTTTCCTTCCTTCTTCCCCTCCTCCCCTCTTTCTTTGCTCCTTCCTTCCTTCCTTCTTTCCTTCCTTCCGTCCTTCCTTCCTTCCCCCCCTTCCTCTCCCCTCTCTCCTTACTGCTTCCATCTTTCTTCTTTCCTTCCTCTTTTCGTCCTTACTCCTTTCCTTCCTTCCTTCCTGCCTTCCTTCCTTCCTGCCTTCCTTCCTTCCTTTCTTCCTTCCTTCCTTCCTTCCTTCCTTTCTTCCTTTCTTCCTGCCTTCCTTCCTTCCTGTCAGTCTTACTTTTGGTTAAAAAATGGTGCAAACATCATTTCAAATGATATAAAACCAACAAAAATACTAAATGTACATTTTAACAAACCTGATGCTGCTTTTAAAACCATTATTTGTCACTCACTCACATACTGAACCTACAAAATATCTTCTTTTTGTTTTTTGCAAGCACAAAAAGGGAAAATTGATGTTTGGGTTAGATCTGCTTGGTCCAGCTCAGACCAGTAAGTATAACCACAGGTGTGTCGTTAGTCGTTATGTTCTTAAAAAAAGAAAGAAAGAAAATGAAGTGTTGTATAAATCACTACCTGCCCTCGTCCTGCTGTAAACATCAGTCTGATCCGGAGCATCAAGGTGACTCCAGCGTTTCCCCCCCCCACTGGGCTCGCTGCCTGTTGAACTTTAAATACATCTGGCCTTGTCCTTAGGAGGGAAGGAAAGAAAGAAGGAGGAAGGAAGAAGGAAGGAAGGAAGGAGGGAGGGAGGACAGATGGAAGGCGGGAGGGAGAAAGGAAAAGAGTCTCTTCCTTCCTCCCTCCTTTTCTTCCTTTCCTTCCATCCTTCCTTCCTTCCTTTCCTCCTTCCTTCCTCCCTCCTTCCTTCATTCCTTCTTTCCTCTGTCCTTCATTTCTTCCTTTTCTTCCTCCCTCCTTCCTTTCCTTCCTTTCTTCCTCCCTCCCTCCTTTCCTTCCTTCCTCCCTCCCTCCTTTCCTTCCTTCCTTCCTCCTTCCCTCCTTCCTTCCCTCCTTCTTTCCATCCTTTCCTCCCTCCCTTCCTTCCGTCTTCCTTCCTTCCTTCCTTCCTCCCTTCCTTCCTTGACTCGAGGACATTAGGAGGCTTAACTGAATGCTACATGCTCATATTTAGAGCAGGCATTCCTTCCTCCCTCCCTACCTCCCTCCTTTCCTTCCTTCCTTCCTTCCCTGCTTCCTTCCTCCTTAACTGAATGCTACATGCTCATATTTAGAGCGGTGTGTGTGATCCAGTCTGTTTGCGTTCAGGTCATACCTTGTCCTCCCTCCATTGCTTCCCTCTCTATAAGCTGAATACTGTATTTATCAGTCCTGTCTGTGCCGCTCTGCACTTCCTGTCTGAGCTCTGAGGGGAAAACAGCATGAGCATATTATCGCATGAGTGAGCACTGCTTATTTTGGAAGTAGTGAAGTTTTGATTCGGGGGGTTTTTGGTCTGAGCCGGTGCAGCTGACAGGAAAATATGTTGAGGGAATATCAGCTGACCCAGTGACTTACAAACCTCTACTCCTCCTTCACCGCATTATTTAAGCTCACATCCACAACAGCAGCAGAGAGGAGAGAAGTTTTGGATCGTGTTTCTCCTGATGGATTTTTAGATTTTTTAGTATTTAATAGTATTTATGCGCTTTATCTCATATTTTCTTGCATCTCTCTGTTGTCCTAGAGTCAAGGAAGGAAGGGAGGAAGAAGGAAGGGAGGGAGGAAGGAAGGGAGGGAAGGAAGGGAGGAAGAAGGAAGGAAAGGAGGGAGGGAGGAAGGAAAGGAGGAAAGGAAGAGAGAAGGAGGGAAGGAAAGGAGGAAGGAACGAAGGAAAGGAGGGAGGAAAAGAGGGAGGAAGGAAAGAGGGAAGGAGGGAGGGGAAAAGGAATAGAGTCTCTTCCTTCCTCCCTCCTTCCTTCATTCCTTCTTTCCTCTGTCCTTCATTTCTTCCTTTTCTTCCTCCTTCCTTCCTTCCTCCTTTCCTTCCTCCTTTCCTTCCTCCTTTCCTTCCTTCCTTTCCTTCCTTCCTTCCTTGACTCGAGGACATTAGGAGGCTTAACTGAATGCTACGTGCTCATATTTAGAGCAGGCATTCCTCCCTCCCTCCTTTCCTTCCTTCCTTCCGCCTTTCCTTCCTTATTCCTTCCCTCCTCCCTCCTTCCTCCTTTCCTTCCTTATTCCTTCCTCCCTTCCTTCCCTCCTTCCTCCCTCCTTAACTGAATACTACGTGCTCATATTTAGAGCAGTGTGTGTGATCCAGTCTAGCCCAACAACCCACTCGGGTGAAGCAGCAGCTGTTAGCGTTCAGGTCAGACCTGAGGATGAGCTGCTGTCTGTTCCCTCGTCCCTTTGACGTATGAAAGGGACCGAGGAGGCTTATAAAGCTGCCACATGTCATTACCGAGCCCATCCTTCCTTCCTTCCTTCCTTCCTTCCTTTCCTCCTTCCTTCCTCCTATCCTCCCTCCTTTCCTTCCTTCTTTCTTCCTTCCTTCATTGACTCGAGGACAACAGGAGGCTTAACTGAATACTACATGCTCATATTTAGAGCAGACATTCCTCCCTACTTTCCTTCCTTCTTTCCTTCCTCCCTCCCTCCCTCCTTTCCTTCCTTCCTCCTTTCCTTCCTTCCTTCCCTCCTTCCTCCCTCCGTCCCTCCTTTCCTTCCATTCTTCTTCCTTTCCTCCCTCCCTCCTTTCCTTCCCTCCTTCCTTCCTTCTTAACTGAATACTACGTGCTCATATTTAGAGCAGGCAATCCTCCCTCCCTCCTTTCCTTCCTTCCTTCCTCCCTCCCTCCTCTCCCTCCTTCCTTCCTTCCTCCTTCCTCCCTCCTTCCTGTCCCTCCTTCCCTCCCTTCCTCCCTCCTTTCCTCCCTTCCAGCCAATCCCAACAACCCACTCGGGTGAGGCAGCAGCTGTTAGCGTTCAGGTCAGACCTGAGGATGAGCTGCTGTCTGTTCCCTCGTCCTCTTTGACGTATGAAAGGGACCGAGGAGGCTTATAAAGCTGCCACATGTCATTACCGAGCCCATCCTTCCTTCCTTCCTTCCTTTCTTTCTTTCTTCCTTCCTTCGTTCCCTCCCTCCCTCCTTTCCTTCCTCCTTCCCTCCCCCCTTTCCTTCCTTTTTCCTTTCTTCCTTTCTCCCTCCCTCCTTTCCTTCCTTCCCTCCTTCCTGCCTCCCTCCTTTCATTCCTTCCTCCCTTCCTCCTTCCCTCCTTTCCTTCCTTCCCTTCCTTCCTTTCTCCCTCCCTCCTTTCCTTCCTTCCTTCCTCCCTCCCTCCCTCCTTTCATTCCTACCTCCCTCCTGTCCTTCCTTCCTCCTTCCTTCCTTCCTTCCTTCCTTCCTTCTTTCCTCCCTCCCTCTTTTCCTTCCTTCCTTCCTTTGTCCCTTCCTTCCTTCCTTCTTCCCTCCCTCCTTTCCTTCCTCCTTCCTTCCTTCCTCCCTTCATTCCTTCTTCCTTCCTTCCTTCTTCCCTCCCTCCCTCCTTTCCTTCCTCCTTCCTTCCTTCCTCCCTTCATTCCTTCTTCCTTCCTTCCTCCCTCCCTCCCTCCTTTCCTTCCTTTCCTCCTTCTTCCTTCCTCCATCCTTCCTTCCTTCCTTCCCTCTTTCCCTCCCTCCTTCCCTCTCTTCTTCCTCCCTCCCTCCTTCCCTCCCTTCCTCCCTCCTTTCCTCCCTTCCAGCCTAACCCAACAACCCACTCGGGTGAAGCAGCAGCTGTCAGCGTTCAGGTCAGACCTGAGGATGAGCTGCTGTCTGTTCCCTCGTCCTCTTTGACATATGAAAGGGACCGAGGAGGCTTATAAAGCTGCCACATGTCATTACCGAGCCCATCCTTCCTTCCCCCACCAATAAAATACATAATTATACCCTGCATATAACTTTAATTGGCCCAACTGAGGTCATTGGAAATCTATGATAGCGTTATCATTGGCTTCATTATGGCTCCTACAGCTATTTACAGTCCGGTCAGATCCGCTGACTGGTTCCCTGCAGACGCGCCGTAAACCAGAACACAAACACAGGGAATATGATGATAGGCTTTCGGGTCAAATCATAGTTAAAATATATTTTTTACGGTTTGTTTCAGCCCACTTTGGCAGCAGATGGTGGTTGTCACATGAGACGATAGACGCTAAGAGCCTGAAACACACACAGACAATCACAGAATTGTCACACTCAATTTAGTCTCATTTTTAAACCACGTTGCTCGTAAGGCATCGTGTTAGCTAAGAGACGGATTCTTAAAGACTGGAGAGCAGAAACTCTTCAGCACCTTGTTGGAATGAGCAGATCTTGAAATGTCAGATAAACAAGCTCATATAACGAGGAGTTTAGGAATACTGAGGTCATGTGTCTAATATTTTGACTCACTATCAACCAAATAATGTAAAATGTTCTTTTTTTGTGGCATTTTTTCACTGTTCCTTCTTTCCTTCCTTCCTTCCTTCCTTCCTTCCTTTCTTTCTTTCCTCCCTTCCTTCTTTTTCTCTGTCCTTATTTCCTTCCTTCCTTCCTCCCTTCCTTCTTTTCCTTCCTCCTTTCCTCCCTCCCTCCCTCCTTCGTTCTTTCCTCCCTCCCTCCTGCCTTCATTTCTTCTTTCCTCTGTCCTTCATTCCTTCCTTTCCTTCCTTCCTTCCTTCCTCCCTTCTTTTCCTTTCTCCCTCCCTCCCTCCTTCCTTCTTTCCTCTGTCCTTCATTCCTTCCTTTCCTTCCTCCCTCCTGTCCTTCTTCCTTCCTTCTTCCTTCCTTCCCTCCTTCTTCCTTCCTCCCTTCCTTCCCTCCTCCCTCCTGTCCTTCTTCCTTCCTTTCCTCCTTCTTACTTCCTCCTTCCCTTCCTTCCTTCCTTCCTTCCTTCCTTCCTTCCTCCCTTCCTTCCTTGACTCGAGGACAACAGGAAGGTTCAGAAGCACAAAATAACACTATAATAGACACTCAGGTGCCACATATAGAAACTTTTTAGCTCAATAGAAACCCCTCAAGGGTCTCAAAGGGTCGTCTCTGTGTGCTGAGGCAGCGGTTGCCAAGGTGCTTGATTAGCCTCGTAGCCCTGAGTGGCCTCATCAAACGGCTGTGGAGATAAATGGAGTAATTGGCAAATCATTGGCTCCCTCTCTCCCTCCGTGTTTCTCTGCTTCCTCCCTCGACTCCGACTCCCAGCGGCTTCACTGTTGTCACCACTACTGACTGAAGTGCTGTCAAAAACACTGAATTCAATGGTGATTTTTTTTTTTTTTACTCCTCTCTGTGCATCTGCCATGTTTAAATGTCACTTTCAGAGGGGCAGAAACCTTGTGGTGGTATTAAAAGAGGAAGCAGAACGGAAAACTTTGGCAGCAACATGAGAGTGATGTAAAACCTAACCTTTATAACCCTCCTGTTGTCCTCGAGTCAAGGAAGGAAGGGAAGGAGAAGGAAGGAAAGGAGGAAGGAAGGGAGGGAGGGAAGGAAGAAGGAAAGGAGGAAGGGAGGGAGGAAGAAGGAAGGAAAGGAGGAAAGGAAAGAACGAAGAAGGAAGGAAGAAAGGGGGATGGAAAGAAGGAAAGGAGGAAGGAAGGAAGGGAGGAAGGAATGCAGGAGGGAGGGAGAAAAGGAAAAGAGGAAAGGAGGAAGGAAGGAAAGGAAGGAAAGAAAGGAAGGAAGCAAGAGAGGGAGGAAGGAAGGAAGGACAAAAGGAATAAAGAAAGGACAGAAGGAAGAAAAAGAGGGATGGAGGAAGGAAAGAAGGAAGGAAGGAAAGAAAGAGAGAAGTAGGTAGGGAGGAAGGAAGTACAGACGGAAGGAAGGAAGGAAAGGAAAGCAGGAAAGTAGGGTCAGGAAAGAAAGACACAAGGAGGGAGGAAAGAAGGAAGGAAAGAAGGAAGGAAAGGAGGGAGGAAGGAAGGAAGGAAGGACAGCACGAAGTTTAAAATCTCTCCTAGTGTGTGAGTATGAGAGCTTCTGCAGAGTTGTTAGTGTTAGAAATGACTGAAAAAGACTCTGAGAGAGTATCATCAAGTTCTCTGTTCTATTAGTTTCACCCACACTTCCCAAATATCACCTCTGTTACTAAGAGAGGAAGGAAGGAAGGAAGGAAGGAAGGGAGGGAGGTGTGAGTATGAAATATCACCTCTGTTACTAAGCAGCATTCATGTTCTCAGCAGAAATTACACTATTAGCTCATTTCAGAGTTCAAATGTTACTGATGTCACTGCTTAAAGTGAACTTTCAGCTTGAAATGAAACTGCTGTTACTATGGGATACGAGTTGGTTTTTAATAATTAGTCTGATGTTGTTTTTCAGTTCCGTGTTTCGAGGGTCAAGAATGTACTTTTTAACTCTTAACCCTTCAACATATTGTTCATATTCTGAGTCATAATTAGTCTCTGCACTAATTCATATTCATAAACTCCACATATCAGTCATTAAGACGTGATAGATGTTTTATTAATCCTTCTGTTGTCCTTCTGAGTCAAGTAAGGAAGGGAGGAAGAAGGAAGGAAAGGAGGGAGGGAGGGAGGCAGGGAGGGAGGA
Organism: Scomber japonicus; assembly: GCF_027409825.1. Classification (NCBI taxonomy): domain Eukaryota; kingdom Metazoa; phylum Chordata; class Actinopteri; order Scombriformes; family Scombridae; genus Scomber; species Scomber japonicus. The sequence goes on along the minus strand of NW_026518601.1, from coordinate 7,431 downwards.
AGAAGGAAGGAAAGGCGGAAGGAAGGGAGGAAGAAGGAAGGAGGGGAGGGAGGAAGGAAGGGAGAAATAAGGAAGGATGTAAGGGAGGAAGAAGGAAGGAGGACCTCCTTCTCTCTTTCTTTCCTCCCCCTTCCTTCTTTCCTCTCTCCGTCCTTTCCTTCCTCCCTCCCTCCTTTCCTTCCTCCTTCCTTCTTTCCACCCTCCCTCCCTCATTTCCTTCCTTCCTTCTCCCTCCCTCCTTTCCTTACTTCTTCCTTCCTTCCCTCCCTCCCTCCTTTCCTTCCTTCTTCCTTCCCTCCTTTCCTTCCTCCCTCCTTTCCTTCCTTCTTCCTCCCTCCCTTCCTTCCTTGACTCAAGGACAATAGGAGGGTTAAATAAGCAGCAACAGGTGATTGTTCAGGAAGCTGCAGAGTTTCAGATTTTTAAATAAGAAGGATGCAAAAGTACTCGCTTCTATCAAGAAAGTCAAAACACTACCTGTCTTTACTTGCCCTCCCCCTCCTCGCTTTCTACCGCCCCCCCTCGCGTTCTACCCTCCACCCCCCCCATTAAGAGCAGCTCTTTCTTGAGGAGAGCTGACAGTAATGAACTCTGACTCAGTGAAGCTAGAAAGGATGTAAATGAATGTAGATGAGAATGAAGAGTAATTGCACACACAGAAGGGCTGTGAGAGGTGGAGGAGAGAGACAGAGAGAGAGAGAGAGAGAGAGAGAGTGAGAGAGAGAGGGAGGGAGAGAGAGAGAGAGTGGTAGAGAGGGGGGAGAGAGAGAGAGAGAGAGAGAGAGAGAGAGGGGGAGGGAGAGAGCTACAAATGAAAAGAAAAAAGAGAGCTAGAGAGAGAGAAAAAACAAAGAAAGAAAGAGAGCTAGAGATAGAGAGAGAGAGAGAGAGAGAGAGAGAGAGAGGGGTAGAGAGAGAGAGAGAGAGAGAGAGAGAGAGCGGTAGAGAGAGCGGTAGAGAGAGAGGTAGAGGTAGAGAGAGAGAGAGAGAGAGAGAGAGAGAAAGAGAGAGAGAGAGGTAGAGCGAGAGAGTGGTAGAGAGAGAGAGCGATAGAGAGAGATAGAGAGACAAAGAGAGAGAGGTAGAGAGAGAGAGAGAGAGAGAGAGAGAGAGAGAGAGAGAGAGTGGAGGAGAGAGAGAGGTAGAGAGAGAGAGAGAGAGAGAGAGAGAGTGGTAGAGAGAGAGAGAGGTAGAGGTAGAGAGAGAGAGAGGTAGAGAGGGAGAGAGAGAGAGAGAGGTAGAGAGAGAGAGAGAGAGAGAGAGAGAGAGATAGAGAGAGAGGTAGAGAGAGAGAGGGCGAGAGAGAGAGCACTCGTGGGAGCTCTTAAGTGAAAATGTGACCCAGTCAAGAGGGAAACACTTCAAATATCTGTTTATCTATTAATGAGACTGAATGGATGGATTGATGAGTCGGTGGGCGGATGGATGAGTGATGGTGAACGATGGCAGAGAGAGGAGAGGAAAACAGGAATGAAAGGAGGAGGAGGAGGAAGAGGAAGAGGAGAGGAATGAAGAGAGAGAGAGTGGTAGAGAGAGAGAGAGAGAGAGAGAGAGAAAGGTTGAGAGAGAGAGAGGTAGAGAGAGAGAGACAGAGTGAGAGAGAGGGAGAGATAGAGAGATAGAGAGAGAGAGAGAGAGAGGTAGAGAGAGATAGAGAGAGACAGAGAAACACTTCAAATATCTGTTTATCTATTAATGAGACTGAATGGATGAGTGATGGTGAACGATGGCAGAGAGGAGGAAAACAGGAATGAGAGGAGGATGAGGAGGAGGAAGAGGAAGAGGAGAGGAATGAAGAAAAAAAAGAAGATTTGCAAAGATGGGAAAAAAAAACTCTGAATCTGAATCAAAGACTTTCAACTTCAGAAAAATATGCCGTCTGCCGCTTAATATTTATCACGTTCAAGATTTCTGATATCTTAATTATACTCACTGCAAGTTATTTCAGTTCCCTCCTAATTGCCCCCGCTGCCTAATTGCCCTCCTAATTGCCCCGCTGCATGAGGGTATGTACAAAATACTATCCAAAATAATGACTCACTCTATCCTTGTACATCATGGCCGCTGATTTATTTAAAACCCAATTAATGAAAAGTCTTGAAAAATGTATTTTATAGCCTTTCTCTCTTTCTTTCCTTCCTTCCTTCCTTCTTTCCTTCCTCCGTCCCCCTTTCTTCCCTCCTTCTTTCTTTCCCTCCTTCCTTCTTTCCTCCCTCCTTCTCTCTTTCTTTGCTCCCCTCCTTCCTTCCTTCTCTCTTCTCTCCTTCTCTCTTTCTTTGCTCCCCTCCTTCCTTCCTTCCTTCCTTCTCTTTTCTCTCCTTCTCTCTTTCTTTGCTCCCCTCCTTCCTTCCTTCCTTCCTTCTCTCTTCTCTCCTTCTCTCTTTCTTTGCTCCCCTCCTTCCTTCCTTCCTTCCTTCCAGCCTTCTCTCTTCTCTCCTTCTCTCTTTCTTTGCTCCCCTCCCCTCCTTCCTTCCTTCCTTCCTTCCTTCCTTCTCTCTTCTCTCCTTCTCTCTTTCTTTGCTCCCCCCTACCTTCCTTCTTTCCGTCCTTCTTCCCTTCCTCTTTTCATTTCTCCCTCCCTCCCTCCCTCCCTCCATCCTTCCTTCTTTCCTCCCTTCCTCCTACCTTCCTTCCTTCCTTCTTTCTTTCCTCCCTCCCTCCTTCTCTCTTTCTTTCCTTCCCCTACCAACATCATTATCACTGTTCGGTATACTTCATACAGCGTGGACTCAAGGTCACACACACACACACACACACACACACACACACACACACACACACACACACACACACACACACACACACACACACACACACACACACACACACACACACACACACACACACACACACACACACACACACTCCTGTAGTAAATATTTACAAATGCTGCAGGGCTCAAAAAGTGGAAATAGTGCATAAAATGACTTGAACCTTCACATTCAGCTCGTCCACAGCATCGGCCGATTAATTAGTCTCTATACCAAAAACGTCTGCACAACAAATCATTAATGAATATCTCATCATCAGTCACACACTAACGGCAAGATTTCATCCTTAATGAAGCTTTTCGGAGAGCAAAGAGAGTTTATTCTTCAGTTTGTGAAGAATAAAATGAGGCCAACGCCGGAAGTAACTTAGAGCTGCATTCTATCAAAAGGCCACCAGGGGGCGACCGTCTCTATACAAGTCAATGGAGAATTCACCAACTTCTCACTTGATTTCTAACCTCAGTAAACGTTTTCAAAATGTGTTTATGGTCTCAATCGCTAGTTTAAAGCCTTCTTCAATGCAGTATGATGTTCATTTGGGACATTTTGGCCTCCCTGGTTTTATATGTGACGATAAAGCAGGGTATGCATTAGGGCGTGGCTACGTCCTGATTGACAGGTTGATTGACCAATGTCCTCGAGATCCAGCCCTCGCAACCATAGCAACCTCCCCGCTCCACCCATGGCCCCGCCTCATGCCCATATAAGTAGAATCTGTGTTTTTATTTTTCCCAGCATGCACCTGAAATTTTAACATTTTATGGGTAAAACAACACGGACAAGATGAAGCTAATGTGACTCTTGTGTTGAGTATCAGGATGCAATCAGGCTCAGTGTGACTTTCTGTTTCTGAGTCCTCCCGGGTCAAATTGACCCGTCTGTTTTGACTGTTCCTTCCTTCCTTCCTTCCTTCCATCTGTCCTTCCTCTCTCCTTCTCTCTTTCTTTCCTTCTTCTCTCTTTCCTCCCTTCCTTATTTCCTTCCTCCATCCCCATTTCTTCTTTCCTTCTTTCCTCCCTCCCTCCAACCTTCTTTCCTTCCTTACTTCTTTCCCCCGTCCTTCCTTCATCCCTTCCTTCTTTCCTCTGTCCTTCTTTCCTTCCTTCCTCCCTCCCTCCCTCCTACCTTCTTTCCTCCCTCCCTCCTACCTTCCTTCCTTACTTACTTCTTTCCTCCGTCCTTCCTTCCTCCCTTCCTTCTTTCCTTTCGTCCCTTCCTTCCTGCCTCCCTCCATCCCCCTTTCTTCCTTCTGTCGTTCCTTCCTCTCTCTCTTCTTCCTTCCTTCCTCCCTGCCTTCTTTCCTTTACTCCCTTCCTTCCTTTTTTCCTTTACTCCCTTCCTTCCCTCCTTTCTCCCTCCCTCCCTCCTTTTCTTCCTTCTTCCTTCCTTGACTCGAACACAACATGAGGGTTAATGTATGCAAAGATTTGATTTACTGTACTGAAATAAGGACAGAATGATATTTAATCAAAATTATGTCAAACTAGAGAGCACAATCATGCAATCCAAAAAATTATTCACAGAGCAAACAATTCAATTTCAGACTTGAAGCTCAAATCTGTCACTTCCTGTGTGAATCTTACATCATCCCCCCGGCACCCGAGTCCTGTTGGCAAATATGAGCTCTGTAAATATCCCAAAATATCCTTCCTTCCTTCCTTCTTTCCTTCCTTCCTTCCTTCTTTCCTTCCTTCCTCCCTTCCTTCCTCCGTCCTTCCTTACTTCCATCTGTTCTTCCTCCCTCCCTCCTTCTCTCCCCCCTTCCTTCTTTCCTTCATCCATCCCATTCTCCATCCATTCTTTCTTCCCTTCCTCTTTTCCTTTCTCCCTCCCTTGTTCCTTATTTCCTCCGTCCTTCCTTCCTTTCCATCCTTCCACCTGTCCTTCCTTCCTTTCCTTCCTTCCACCTGTCCTTCTTCCCCCCCTCCTTCTCTCCTCCCTTCCTTCTTTCCTTCCTCCGTCCTTCCTTCCTTCCTTTCTTTACTTCCATCTGTTCTTCCTCCCTCCCTCCTTCTCTCCTCCCTTCCTTCTTTCCTTCCTCCATCCCCCTTTCTTCTTCCTTCCTTCCTTCTTTCTTCCCTTCCTCCCTCCCTCCTCTCTTTCTTTCCTCCCCCCTACCTTCCTTCCTTCCTTCTTTCCTCCGTCCTTTCCTTCCTCCTTCCTTCCTTTCCTTCCTTCCTTCCTTCTTTCCTTCCTTCCTTTCCTTCCTCCCTGCCTTCTTTCTTCCCTTCCTCTTTTCCTTTCTCCCTCCCTCGTTCCTTATTTCCTCCGTCCTTCCTTCCTTTCCATCCTTCCACCTGTCCTTCCTTCCTTTCCTTCCTTCCATCTGTCCTTCCTCCCCCCTCCTTCTCTCCTCCCTTCCTTCTTTCCTTCCTCCGTCCTTCCTTCCTTCCTTTCCTTACTTCCATCTGTTCTTCCTCCCTCCCTCCTTCTCTCCTCCCTTCCTTCTTTCCTTCCTCCATTCCCCTTTCTTCTTCCTTCCTTCCTTCTTTCTTCCCTTCCTCCCTCCCTCCTCTCTTTCTTTCCTCCCCCCTACCTTCCTTCCTTCCTTCTTTCCTCCGTCCTTCCTTCCTTTCCATCCTTCCACCTGTCCTTCCTTCCTTTCCTTCCTTCCATCTGTCCCCCCCCCCCCCTCCTTCCTTCCTTCCTTCTTTCTTCCCTTCCTCCCTCCCTCCTCTCTTTCTTTCCTCCCCCCTACCTTCCTTCCTTCCTTCCTTCTTTCCTCTGTCCTTTCCTTCCTCCTTCCTTCCTTCCTTCCTTCCTTTCTTTCTTTCTTTCCTCCCTTCCTTCTTTTTCTATGTCCTTATTTCCTTCCTTCCTTCCTCCCTTCCTTCTTTTCCTTCCTCCCTCCCTCCCTTCCTCCCTCCCTCCTTCGTTCTTTCCTCCCTCCCTCCTGCATTCATTTCTTCTTTCCTCTGTCCTTCATTCCTTCCTTTCTTCCTACCTTCTTTTCCTTTCTCCCTCCCTCCCTCCTTCCTTCTTTCCTCTGTCCTTCATTCCTTCCTTTCCTTCCTCCCTCCTGTCCTTCTTCCTTCCTTCTTCCTTCCTCCCTTGCTTCCCTCCTCCTTCCTGTCCTTCTTCCTTCCTTCCTTCCATCGTTCCTTCCTTCCTTCCTTCCTTTCCTTTCCTTTCCTTTCCTTTCCTTCCTTCCTTCCTCCCTTCCTTTCAATGAGTGTCCTATAAAGGGTTAACCAAGCTTCAATTTTCTATCTTCTCTCGTCCTCTTCTTGCCAGTTGTCATCTTTTTTTTTTTTTTCTGCTCTCCTCGCTGCCGCCTGTTTATAATGCTAATATAAGCATTACATTACTCTACTTCTCATTGATTGTACGTCAGTTTGACACATCGCAGAAATGTAAGGTGTTTCTTCACAGTTTGTACAGTGTGTGTTTTGGCACAGATGAAATATTCCAGTTGGTTTAATAAAGAAAATGTGACTCATGAATAAATCCGACTTCCACACTTTTCACATCCTTCAAAAAAAAAATCAAGTTTAAGCTTTTTGCCTTATTTTTAAAAAAAAGTGAGATCAACAATAAGAGGAAGCTGGAACTCCTTAACTCTCCTGTTGTCCTCGAGTCAAGGAAGGAAGGGAGGAAGGAGGAAGGAAAGGAGGAAGGGAGGAAGAAGGAAAGGAGGAAGGAAGGGAAGGAAGGAAGGCAGTTAGTAGGGGGGAGGAAAGGAAAAAAGGAAAGAATGAAGGTAGGAGGGAGGGTGGAAAGGAAGGAAGGAAGGGAGGAAAGAAGGAAGGAAGGGAGGAAAGAAGGAAGGAAAGAAGGAAGGTAGGAGGGAGGGATGAAAGAAGGAAGGATGTAGGGAGGGAGAAAGGAAAAGAGGAAGGGAGGAAGGAAGGAAGGAAGGACAGAGGAAAGAAGGAAAGTAGGGGGGAGTAAGGAAAGAAGGAAGGAAGGTAGGAGGGAGGGAGGAAAGAAGGAAGGAAGGAAGGAGGGAGTAAAGAAGGAAGGATGGAGGGAGGGAGGGAGAAAGAAAGGAAGGAAGGAAGGAAGGAGGAAGGAAGGACAGACGGAATGAAGTAAGGGGGATGGAGAAAGGAAAGAAGGAAGGGAGGAAAGCAAGAGAGAAGGATTGAGGAAGGAAGGACAGATGGAAGGAAGTAAGACGGGGTCAATTTGACCCGGGAGGATGACACGGCGGTCACCATCACACCCAAACACAACCAACCAGCAGCACCTTCAGGTCATCGGTTCGAACTCCGTCAGCATCCAGATGTGTTTACAGCGAACACACACTCTCACACTCTCACATCCCGACAAGCCAACGTGTCACTTCCTGTCACTCACACACACTCGGAGCCTCTCGGCGCCGACCACCACTTCCTGCTCGTCGGCGGAGAAGAGGAGCTTCCCAGCGGTGGATTTGACTTCAAACATCTTGCCTCGTGCTTTAAATCCATGGGATCCTAAAAAACACAAACACACAAAAACACACACTGTTACACATTTAACCATTTAAACTTCCTGTCGTCCTCCCGGGTTAAATTGACCCCGTCTGTTTTGGCTGTTCCTTCCTTCCTCCCTCCTTCTCTCTTTTCTTCCTCTCTCTTTCCTCCCTTCCTTTCTCCTTTTCTTCCTCCCTTCCCCTCTCCTTTCCTTCCTTCCTTTCTCCTTTTCTTCCTCCCTTCCCCTCTCCTTTCCTTCCTTC
>NW_026518600.1:0-25000 GCF_027409825.1 Scomber japonicus | reverse complement strand
AAAGTGCTGCAAACAAAGAATGCAGCTCCATTTATCCATCCTGCCTCCTCCTCCTCCTCCTCTTCTTTCTTCTCTGCAGCTTCATCCCTCCATCCCCCTCCTCATCCTCTCATCCTGTCTCAAACTTTTCCTGTTCACTATTCTGTCTTCTGTTGTTCGCACGCACAACATCGACTCTCTGTGTGTTAAAACTACTGTCAGCCTTTAATGAAAAACTGTCAACTTGTCCTTTAAATGTTGTAGTTTATATATTAAAACAGAGTCTCCTGTTAGGTAGTAATGATTTCATAGGAAAAAGGAGAAACTTTAAAATGCTTTCACAGACTTTAACAGCAGGACAGAAAGGCCTGAATCAACATTACTGAGACTAGTTGTGGTAACCTGTGTGAGGACGTGGGGCATTTCGGTGTTTCCAAACTGTCCTGACCTCTGCAGCATTTCCTGAGCTGGCAACCTCCGCTGAACATGCAAACAGTCACTCTGCTCAGGCTGGGAAACGCTCCACCAGACAGACAAACGCTGCTAAATGAGTCCACTGACTGACTCGACTCAAACGTACACCTCTCACTCACAGCTAAAAAACACTGATGCTGCAAGTTTTAATGTACCGTTACACACGATTATGGGTCAGTGAGGTTTGTTAGTGTCTCCATGTTGGTTTAGTTTAAATTTAAAAGGGTTAAAATGTGAAAATAAACGTATGAATAACTTCACACATTCTTTTTTTTGTGGACCCAGCATCAAATTTCTGCTTTTAATCCATTTAGAGAGAATATATTAGAGGATTATGGCAAAAATGTCTAAGTGGTGTAACCATAAAAACTTTGTACCAAATAATTGAATGTTGCTTAAAAACAGTAAATAGTCAATAAAACACCTTCCTTCCTTCCTTCCTTCCTTCCTACCTAACACCATATCAACTAGTTTGGCATGATCTTACACTATAACTTTTATATTAAATAAAGCTAATGGAATACTATTGTTCTAAATATTACATTTCATCTGGAGAATCATCGAGATCAGGAAACATTTATCATTCTTTTGTGGTTACACCATTTGACATTTTCAGGAGCATTCAGTCTTACTTTTGGTAAAAAATGGTTCAAATGTCATTTAAATGATATAAAACCAACAAAAACACTAAATGTACAAATTTAACAAACCTGATGCTGCTTTTAAAACTAGTTTAACTGATTTATGAATTCATCATCTTACCAAACCTAATTTGTCACTGACTCATATCTCAGAACATGTTGCACATTTATATATTGCAAATTTATTTACACAAAGATCCAGTTTGCTCTATATAGTATTTTATTTATTTGTTCCTATTTTGTCTTATTTTGTTAGTACACTTTCACCCTTACACTTCTACTTTCTCCTCCCGCTTATCTTAAAAGAACACACATTGTTTGTTTTGTCACTTTATATTCAGAAATGAACTGGATTTAAAGCAAAGAACCAGCTGCAGCTCATTTCTTTGCTTTTTCAGCCACTGATTTAACAACATGAACGTCCTGCTGTGTGCGGCACCTGTGTGAGGATGTAACCCAGTGACAGACGGCCATTACAGAGGAGGAGGAGAAGGAGGAGGAGGAGGGATCGCTGAAGAGATGGATGGAGAGTCTGGAAGTTTCCTGTCACCTAAAACCTATAAATCCTCCTCCTTCATCTGACATGACAGCTGCGACATAAAATCTGGACGGCAGAGTCACGGCAGGGATCAGCTTCAAGTTTCTACGACTTATACACAAGAATAAAAATACAATTCATAAACTATGTGTACTGTTATAACTCTAAATGTTTAATGTCTGTGTGATTTTAAATGTTAATCTGCATTTATTTAAAGTTAGCGGATGATATAAGTAACTAAAAAGCAGCATGCATATCTTACGTTAGCAGGCTTACACTAGTTAGCATTAGAGCTACGACTTATCTTAGTTTATTTTTATTTAATGATTTTTCATTTCGATGTCCTATCACATGTTTCTGACGAGATGTTTACATGTTGATTCATCATTGTAAACTATAATATATTAACTTTCTGTCATAAATCAGCTCGTTGTTTCTGTGCTAACTTTGTAGTATATTTGAATAACTTTAGCTGTCTTTAATTTACCGCCTGTTATCCAAACTATTACTGCTAAATTTGCCGCTTACACACTTTAAATTATGTCTACATCTGAACAATTGTAGGATAAACTACAAAGTGAGAGTTAGATAGAAAAGCTCAAGCAGTAGGTCAGTAATAGTTATCGTTAGCTTAATAATGCTGTGTCATTGTTACTGACACTGTAGTAGCATTCTGAATAACGTTAGCCGTCTTTAAAGCTAACAAACTAGCATTACGTGGCATCTAAAAAAGCTTTGAAGCTATTTTTGGAGGAAAGCCTTGATAAGTAGAAACTGTAAAGGATGAAATAATGCTGACACTGTGTTTGTTTATCCCAAGAAGTCAAACTGAACAGAATACAGAATGAGAGTTAAACTGAACAAAGCTCAAACAGTAGATCAGCAGCTGTTATCGTTAGCTTAAAAAACGCTGTGTCGTTGTCACTGCCACACACTTTAGCCCAGTAGTAGCATTCTGAATCACATTAGCTGTCTTTAAAGCTAACAAAATAGCATTATGTGGCAAGCTCAAACAGTAGATCAGCAGCAGTTATCGTTAGCTAAATAATGCTGAGTCATTGTCACTGCCACACACTTTAGACCAGTAGTAGCAATCTGAATAACATTAGCCATCTTTAAAGCTAACAAAATAGCATTATGTGGCAAGCTCAAGTAATAGATCAATAGTAGTTATCGTTAGCTAAATAATGCCGAGTCATTGTCCCTGCCAGACACTTTAGCCCAGCAGTAGCAATCTGAATAACATCAGCCATCTTTAAAGCTAACAAAATAGCATTATGTGGCAAGCTCAAGCAGTAGATCAACAGCTGTTATTGTTAGCTTTAAAAATGCTGTGTCATTGTCACTGCCACACACTTTAACACCAACTTTTCAACTAAATAACAACAATCTTTATCATGTAATGTTCTTATTTATCCCCTTCTGTAGTGAAAATACACCAAAAATATGAAATCTGTGAGCTGTTAACACACCTAGCAGAAACCTACAGCAACATTATCAACCTGAGTAGCCGGCTAGCATCATTAGCAGTCATGTGTCAGGCAGAGAGCCAGAGGCAAACTGACAAAACTGACACCTGCTGTAGAAAGCAAATAGCCCCCTTCAACCCTCATCTCTTTCTGCTTTTAAACTCCTCCTCTTCTTTCCCTTCCTTCTCCTTTTTTAAAAAATATATATATACACATTTATTTGTAGGTGGGATATTTGCATGCGAGTCAGCTACAACGTTTGTGCTTTAGCAGTGGATAGACGAAGGATGGAGGGATGTATAAACACAGATAGATAGATAGATAGAAAGAGGAGTAGGGGGAGGACAGGATCCGGTGACCATATGTTGGCTATTTATTGACCCTCTTCGCCCCCTCCTCCTTAACTGTCGTTCTCTCTCTTCATCTCATTCAAAATGGCTTCACACACATTCAGTGTAACGCCCCAAAGACACACAAGGAAAAACCAGATTCCAGTCAACATTCCTATAAACATCCATCCAGGCTTCATTATGCTGTGTTCAAACAGCGCAGACTGTGTTTCTTAGCTTCAGTCTCCAATCAAAACAAGTACAATCAGAGGATAATTACTATAAATACAATTTACTATATTATAGTTGTGTAGTTTAGCCATCTTGTTCAAATGTATTTACCTTAACCAGTAAAATACAAGTATAAAACATAACATATTAACTACTGGGTTGAGATTTTACTCAGTTTGGGTCAACATAGCACAATAGGGGTGGTTCGGACCCAGTTTTAGTGTTATTTTATTATTATTGTTGTTATTTACCTAAACTAAAGCTTGTTTTTATCTATTCTTTTTAACATTAAAATTATAGAAAAAGATAAAACGATCAAACCAGCATCTAACAGGTAAAGTTAGATAAGAAAGCAGGAAAACTAACGTGGGTGTAGCAGGATGCAGTCAGGCTTAGTGTGACTTTTGTAAGATTTGAGTTGTATTCAAACAGCGCTGACTGTGTTTCTTTGCTTTAATCTCACATTAAAATAAGTACAATTGAAGGATAATTCATCTAAATACATTTTACTATGTTATAGTTGAGTAGCTTAGCCGTCTTATTCAAATTTATTCACCACATAAAATATTAACTACTGGGTTAATATTTGACTCAGTTTGGGTCAACCAGGACAGTGGGCGTTGTTCTGACTCAGTTTGAGCTCTACATTAAAAAGACCATAAAAACTGCAACTGCCCCTTACGTTGGATGTTGAATCTTGTGTTATTCATGCTACGTAAGCAAACTAAGTACTGCTGACGTTCAACAGGATGACATGAAAGTGAAATGACATTGCTAGCATCTCAAACTAATTAGCCTACATTGCTCCAATATATAGTATCGACTTCAGCAACGGACGCTTATAAGCTCAAATTAGTTTTCATATATAATGTTGGTGATGTTGATATTTAACAAACCAAACGTTTTTTTTCAATGAATTATAACACTTTTAATGACGACGTTATGTGTAATAGTGAATATATTTTTGTTGCTACAAAGCAGAAATTTTAAATCTTATGTTTTTCATGCTAACTTTACCTTAAATTGGTACAAAAGACAGAAAACTGTTGAATTTAAAATCATTTACACCAACTATGCTAACTGTGTACCATCCAGGACAAATACTGGTGCTAGCATCTGTAGTTAATTAGCCTACAAAGCTATTTTTGCTCTACTTATGCAGGCAGCTGAAGCTAATTAGCTTAAGTCAGCTGGATCAACTTTTCAGCTGCAGCATTTTCATCCAATTACTTTTCATGCTAAAATGGCAGCTTTAAGTCTAGCTGTAGAGCTAAATGATTTTTCTGAAATGGTTTTAAAGCAGAGTGCAAAAGAGCACAATATGGACAAAAGTATGTGGATGCTTTAAAGGACGAGTTCACAAGTTTTCAAGTATGTTTCAAACAGTCAGTTTTTCAAAGTAGCATTAAGTGTGTTTATCTTGCTGTAATCGTTCCCCTTCATAATGCACTGGAAGTGATGGAGGACTAAATCCACAGTCCTCCTTCTGTGTAAAAAATGTATTTATAAGTTTAATGTGAAGCTAATATGAAGCTTCAGCGTCCAAATGAGTCAAATCTTCATCTTCTATGTTTCAACGTTACAGTGTTTTTAGTAGCAAAGTCTTTTTGTTCCTATACTTCCACCACAGCTCAACAGGAAACACTAAGAGGGAATCTGATGCTAAAAAGACTGTAAATGTGTCAGATATCACTTGATATGACTAACTCACACTGCTGAAGCTCAATATAAGCTTCACATCTACATTTAAATGACTGTGTGGACACACTGTGGATTTTTTCCTTCATCACTTTCCATTCAAAGCACATTTAAATCATCAGTATGAGCAGGAGGAATCATTACAGCGATGGAAAAACCTGTTTCCCTGTTTGTACAGAAACCTAACTGTTGTTTTAAGACACGCTTAAAAAAATGTGAACCTGTCCTTTAACATGACAGAGCAGAGTAAGTGCTCAACAGGTGCTTGATTACTTAACGTCTAACAGCAATCCTCCCACACCCAAAACTACTGACATGCTAAAATAGTTGTGTGTGATGGATGCTCCTTTCCTGCCGGTGCACGCTTCCTTCGGTTTAAAAATCATTTGAGTGTGCAACAAGTAAAACCTTCAGTCCTGCTGAGAAATGGCAGTGATGCTGGTATTTTTCAGCTAATCCTGCTTTGTTACTTAACTGGCTGTGAGGCCGCAGTGAAAAACTCTTGATCTCTTTCTGTTTCTGTGTGCCGACCACAACAGGAAGCTCACACTCACGGGAGTCACAGGAGAGCGCTTTGCTGCTTCCCCATGTGTGAGAGTGTGTGTGTGTGTGTGTGTGTGTGTGTGTGTGTGTATTCAGAGCAAGAGAGAGAGATTGATGGTCATTCTCTCCCTCTCTCTTTTCACCGACACCCCTCCTCCTCCTCTTCCACCCTTCCCACCACCATCTAACACTCAGCTGCCATCACCCATCCTCCACTCCTGTCGTCCCCTCCTCCTTCCTCCGCTCCCTCGCAGCAGAACTTTGCCCTGACTTGTTAACACACCTATGAAACTGCACACACACAATGAGCCGACTTTACGCTGGCATCACCTGAGTGTTTGCAACAGAAAACGTTTATCTTTTAATGCAGCCGGTTCCCAAACGGTTTTTCTTTATGTGCACAAACATCTTTATCAGATGAGCTCATGACTTATTTTTACTTTCTACAAGTACAACTTTTACCTACTTGTTTTAACTGCATGTACGACTTTTAACTCATTATTGCACCTGGTAATCCTTTCAGTGTAAACATTTGGCTTAATCAACACTTTAAATCAACCCTCTTTGCATCTAACAGGTCTAAAGTGACATTTCATCAGATCTGTTGACGGTTCTAGGCACGTTTAAATTTCTACTAGTACAACTTGGAGTTAATTTATTACTTTTACTCACTTGTTTAAACTGTTCTTGTGCTGCTTTTAGCTCCTTATTCCACCTGGTAATCCATTCAGTTTAAATATTCAGTTTATTCAATACTTTAACCCTAAAGCTAAAAGATTTTTAAAAGAGCAACGATCAAACCAGTATCATTTGCAGGCTGTTTAAAAGCAGCTTTAACTAATTACCTACCGAGCCTGCTACCTGATATTATCGGCACTTCTCCTTCTTCTTTCTCTCACATCTTGTTGTTTTAATGTTCATTTGTTGGCTCGTTCAACACGCTGCAGGACAAGACCTGAGTTCATGTTTGTAAGTTTGATCAGAAGCAGGAAAGCTAATGTAGGTTGTCGAGTATCAGGATGCAGTCAGGCTCAGTGTGACTTTTTTTGTAAGATTTGATGAGCTGTATTGAAAGAAGGACTGCAAAACTAGTTCAGTCTTTGCCTATAAATCACTAAATGGACTCCAACATATCTCTCCCAATCTTTTACAAACACATGTACCACCAAGAACTCCAGTTGCTTCTAGTTGTGCCGAGATAAAAGTTGAAACACCAGCCGAACGAGTCGCCTCTGCATGTTCACACTGCCTGATTTTAAATCCCATCTTATTCTTTGGCTTTTAACTCAGTATGAGAATTGTCTTTTCTTTGTTGTTTGTTGTTTTATGCCTACTACACTAGTCTTTGTATGTTTTGCTGTGTTGCTTTTATGTTTTTAGATGTACTTAATAAATAAAAATATACTGTGTGTGTTGAGTAGCAGGATGCGGTCAGGCTCAGTGTGACTGGATTTATTAATTTGCTGTACTGAAACAAAGATTTAACCCTTACATACTGACTCATAATTAGCCTCTACATTAATCCACATTCATAAATTCCCCATTGGTCATTAATAAATGTTTAATTAATCTTTAATAAAGTTTATTTTATCCATTTAAAGAAAAAAAGACATTCACAATCACTATACTATGGTCCTGTAGAACATTTTTATAGAATATGATCGGTTTATTTTATAATTATAGATCGAATTGTGTACATTTGCATATAAAAATGTGTATTAGTTGCACAATAAATTAAAAAAAAATAGACATTTTATTTCCATTTTTGTAACTTCTGGGTCACATTAGGAATACTCCAGCTAATGAAAAAGTGTCTCGGGTGTTTTTAAAGCTCTCAAATGTAAAAATGGGTGAAATGTGAGTCTGCTCAGCATGTAAGGGGTTAACTGAAATAATGTAAAAACTTCATGTAATCAGATAAGTGACTTACAGAGCAGATACTCTCTGCTGCACTCCACTTTTATTGGAGTTGGACTTTAAACTTTGACACTTTGAGTTTTGCTTCTGTAACTTTTTGCTGCAAGAAGATGGCAACACAGACTCTCTCTCCCCTCTGCTCATCTTCCTCTCTCTCCTCCCTCTCCTCCCCCTTCTCCCCCCCGGTTTCCTCCCCCTTCTTCTCCCTCTCCTCCCTCTCCTCCCTCCCTCCCTCCCTTCCTTCTTTCTCTTGCATCATCTTGTCTTTCAGGCTCTTCGCTGCTGCTGCTGCTGCTGCTGCTGCATGTGTGTGCGTGCTTTCTATCATCCCGCCTGGTTACAGATTGACCGGTGTGTGTTTTTGTGTGTGTGTGTGTGTGTGTGTGTGTGTGTGTTTGCGGTGCAGTGAACACACACACATACACACACACACACACACAGAAAACACAGAGTGGAGTTTAGACCCGACGTGATAAAGTGTTGAGATAGCATCGACGGTGTGTCAGCTCTACTGTAAGGCATACCAGAGCCTGGAGGCAGCGAAGGGGGGGAGGGGAGAGTCTCAGCCAACCACTGAGCAGTCTGACTGGAAAATGTCTGCCACCTCTCAGCCAATCAGGACGCAGATTCCTCTACTCTCTCGCTCGCTCTCACATGAACAAACACACACACACATTCATCCTGTGTGTGTGTGTGTGTGTGTGTGTGTGTGTGTGTGTGTGTGTGTGTGTGTGTGTGTGTGTGTGTGTGTGTGTGTGTGTGTGTGTGTGTGTGTGTGTGTGTGTGTGTGTGTGTGTGTGCAGTCCCATCTTTACTTTAAAAAAGGACTCTAGATGCAAATGTGAGACCGAAATGAAAATGAATTCAGACTTTTTTTGGGATAATCTGTGTTTAGTTGTTTAACCCTTGTGTCGTCCTCCCGGGTCAAATTGACCCCATCTGTTTTGACTGTTCCTTCTTTCTTCCCTTCCTTCCGTCCTTCCTTCCTTACTTACTTCCTTACTTGCTTACTTACTTCCTTACTTGCTTACTTACTCACTTCCTTCCCTTCTTCTGTCCTTCTTTCCTCCCTCCCTCCTTCTCTCTTTCCTTCCTTCCCACCCTCCTTCCTTCTTTCCTCCCTCCCTCCTTTCCTTCCTTCCTTCCTTCCTTCTTTCTTCCCTTCCTTACTTCCTTCCTTACTTACTTGCTTACTTACTCACTTCCTTCCCTTCTTCTGTCCTTCTTACCTCCCTCCCTCTTTCTCTCTTTCCTTCCTTCCCACCCTCCTTCCTTCTTTCCTCCCTCCCAACTACCTTTCTTCCTTCCTTCCCACCCTCCCTACTTCCTTCTTTCCTCCCTCCCTCCTTTCCTTCCTTCCTTCCTTCTTTCTCCCTCCCTCCCTCACTTCGTCCTCCCTCCTTTCCTTCCTTCTTCCTCCCTCCTTTCCTTCCTAACTTCCTTCCTTGACTCGAGGACGACAGGAGGGTTAAATCACATTAATACTTATCTTAAACATATTATTTCAACTATAACCAGACTTTAGTTGTTTAACCCTTAAACAGACAACGTGCACCAGGAGATACACACTCTTTAAGCTTCGTGTTGTCCTTCCTTCCTTCCTCTGTCCTTCCTTCCTTCCTTCCTTCCTTCCTTCCTTCCTTCCTTCCTTCCTTCCTCAGATCTAAGTTCAGCTGTTAGGGTAAATGTTCCCTCCTTCTGTCCTTTCCTCCTTCCTTCCATCCTCCCTTCCTTCCCTTCCTCCCTCCTTCCTTCCTCCCTTGCTTCCCTCCTTCCTCCCTTCTTCCCTCCTTCCCTTCCTTCCTTCCTCCTTCCCTTCCTTCCTTCCTTCCTCCTTTCCTTCCTTCCTTCCTTCTTCCCTCCTTCCCTTCCTTCCTTCCTTCCTCCTTTCCTTCCTTCCTTCCTTCTTCCCTCCTTCCCTTCCTTCCTTCCTTCCTCCTTTCCTTCCTTCCTTCCTTCCTCCCTCCCTTGCTTCCCTCCTTCCTCCCTTCCTAAATGAGGTTTCATTTAGAAGCCTATTGATCATCATTTCCTACAATAAGTGTAAAACTGGTAATAAGTTGAAATGAATTTGGCGAAAAAGGTAAAAACACATCAAACTTCTGCTTTTAATCCATTTAGAGAGAATATATTAGAGGATTATGGTAAAAATGTCTAAGTGGTGTAACCATAAAAACTTTGGACCAAATAATTGAACTTAGGTGCAACATGAGATGACTAGGGTTTTAGTTTTTACATCTCATTTTCCACTACTGCCTGTTTAAGGGTTAACCCTTTATTGGGCAAATAATTATATTTGGTAACTTCTGTAAATATCCCAAAATATCCTTCCTTCCTTCCTTCCTTCCTTTCCTTCCTCCCTGCCTTCTTTCTTCCATTCCTCTTTTCCTTTCTCCCTCCCTCGTTCCTTATTTCCTCCGTCCTTCCTTCCTTCCATCTGTCCTTCCTCCCTCCCTCCTTCTCTTCTCTCCTCCCTTCCTTCTTTCCTTCCTTCCTTTCCTTCCTCCCTGCCTTCTTTCTTCCATTCCTCTTTTCCTTTCTCCCTCCCTTCCATCTGTCCTTCCTCCCTCCCTCCTTCTCTCCTCCCTTCCTTCTTCCTTTCCTCCATCCCCCTTTCTTCTTCCTTCCTTCCTTCCTTCTTTCCTTCTTTCTTCCCTCCCTCCCTCCCTCCTTCTCTCTTTCTTTCCTCCCCACTACCTTCCTTCCTTCTTTCCTCCATCCCTCCTTCTCTCTTTCTTTCCTCCCCACTACCTTCCTTCCTTCTTTCCTCCATCCCTCCTTCTCTCTTTCTTTCCTCCCCACTACCTTCCTTCCTTCTTTCCTCCATCCCTCCTTCTCTCTTTCTTTCCTCCCCACTACCTTCCTTCCTTCCTCCCTTCCTTCCTCCCTCCCTCCCTCCCTTCCTTCCTTCCTTTCAATGAGTGTCCTATAAAGGGTTAATGCAAATCATTCATTTAAAGGTACTTCCTGGTTGTAGATATTATAATAACTCTTACATCTCTATCTTCCTAGGGTTTTAGTTTTTACATCCCAATTTTCCACTACTGCCTGTTTAAAGGGTTAAAAGACACAAAGTCAGATTGAATGTGAAGCTGCTGCAAACATGTTCACAATGAGAGGAAACATCATCACAAATCAGAGAGATGAGAGTCACAAGCTGCTCCAGTGTGACTCAGGAAACGATGAAACTAAACATCACATGCAACAAAACGTCTCTGCAACAAGCTGAAGAGAACGAGTGATGTGAAGCTGAGAGGTGAAGAGGCGGAGCGAGGGATCGGGCAGGTGATGCAGCGTTTACAGGCGTCTCTTTTTTTTTTAAATTTCTAAAAACTTTTTCTTTTCTTTTTTCTTTTTTTTACAGCTGCTGTGAAGCGAATGTAAGACGGCGGCGGAGATGCTCAAGAATGAAGGGAAGTGGAGGAAGAGTGAAAAAGGACGGTGATGATGGAGGGATGACGGCCATGCTGATGCTTGCTGGACGACGGAGGGGAAGGAGGAGGGGAAGAAGAGAGAACGAAGAAAAAAAAAAAAAAAAAAGAAGAAGGGATGTTGGAGGGGGAGATGGCGCGATATGTCGTAAGCGAGGGATAAAAAGACAGAGGAAAGATGTAAAAGGAGCGCGGCAGGCAGAGCGATGGCTGTGGGAGGGATGGATGGATGGAGGGATGGATGGATGGATGGAGGGATGGAGGAAGGGAGGGAGGAGTATATTTACCCGTCCTTTTCGTAAAGCAACGTTCGCTCACTCGTGTCTCGGGGGCGGGGCGGGCGGGAGGGGGCGGGGTTTGTTGTGTGTGTGTCTGCAACCTCTGCTCACACTGCAGGGGGAGAGCACAGAGAGACAGTCAGTGACAAACACACACACACACCTGGACACACACACACACACACACACACACACACACACACACACACACCTGGACACACAAACAGCTGGACACACAGGTAACACTTCCCAACAGCGCCAAGAAAATAAAAAAACACACAATATAATAAGAAAAAAAACAAATCGATCTACTCAACAGGAAACATCAGAGGAAGAAATACTCAGATCGTTTACTGCAGTAAAAGTACAAACACAGCCATGTATAAATACTACATTACAGTAAAAGTAGTGATATATTATTATACATGACATCATTAGATTAGCTACTTTATATACAGTTAGCTAGTTTATACTACTTTATATACAGTTAGCTAGTTTACACTACTTTATATACAGTTAGCTAGTTTATACTACTTTATATACAGTTAGCTAGTTTATACTACTTTATATACAGTTAGCTAGTTTATACTACTTTATATACAGTTAGCTAGTTTATACTACTTTATATACAGTTAGCTAGTTTACACTACTTTATATACAGTTAGCTAGTTTATACTACTTTATATACAGTTAGCTAGTTTATACTACTTTATATACAGTTAGCTAGTTTATACTACTTTATATACAGTTAGCTAGTTTACACTACTTTATATACAGTTAGCTAGTTTATACTACTTTATATACAGTTAGCTAGTTTATACTACTTTATATACAGTTAGCTAGTTTACACTACTTTATATACAGTTAGCTAGTTTATACTACTTTATATACAGTTAGCTAGTTTATACTACTTTATATACAGTTAGCTAGTTTATACTACTTTATATACAGTTAGCTAGTTTATACTACTTTATATACAGTTAGCTAGTTTACACTACTTTATATACAGTTAGCTAGTTTATACTACTTTATATACAGTTAGCTAGTTTATACTACTTTATATACAGTTAGCTAGTTTACACTACTTTATATACAGTTAGCTAGTTTATACTACTTTATATACAGTTAGCTAGTTTACACTACTTTATATACAGTTAGCTAGTTTATACTACTTTATATACAGTTAGCTAGTTTATACTACTTTATATATAGTTAGCTAGTTTATACTACTTTATATACAGTTAGCTAGTTTACACTACTTTATATACAGTTAGCTAGTTTATGCTACTTTATATACAGTTAGCTAGTTTACACTACTTTATATACAGTTAGCTAGTTTATACTACTTTATATACAGCTAGCTAGTTTATGCTACTTTATATACAGTTAGCTAGTTTACACTACTTTATATACAGTTAGCTAGTTTAGTCCACTGGTTCCCAACCTAGGGGTGGGGTCCCTCCAAAGGGTCAGCAGATAAATGTGAGGGCTGCTGAGATGATTAATGGGAAAGAAGAAAAAACAAAGTTCTGATTCACAAATGTGTTTTCAGTTTTTGGACTTTTTCTCTAATCTTTGATTGTTGCTGAAATATTGGATCATTTGAACATTTATTGAAATGAAAGCATGTGAGAAGTTTAGAGGGAAGAATCAGTATTTGGTGGAGCTGTTAACAACTCATAGACATCTGAAATGTGAGCCGACTACACACTGCTGACTGGTTTCATCTTTAACAACGTGTTGTATTTTAAAAGCTTGTTATATTTTCCATTGTGTCAAATCTGTTAAATATAAATGTAGGGGAGTAGAAAGTACAATATCTCCCTCTGAGATGTAGAAAAACACTCTGAGGTCAAAGGTCAGCGTGTTTGAGTCATTGTGTGTTCGGACTGATTGAATCATCAAACACAACGCTGTGACTCAAAGCATCAGGAGAAAGAAAAAGGAGATAAGTAGAGCGTCAGATAACACAGAGACACAATCAGGAACATGAAGAGACGGATTCAGAGTGAAAGCAGCGAGGTTCAAACTTTTATGACACTACTCAGAAAATGAACTACTCAGCATATCTTAGTTTGAAAAAGAGGAAATCGGTCTTGTGGGAGAGTTTTGTGTTGAAGCGATGACGCAGCAGACGCTCCGAACATGTGATTCTGGGTTTGGAGGCAAAGCTTCGACTGTAACACACGAGACACCTGCAGCTCCACCATGAGCTCATCACGTGATAGAAAGTCAGATATGAAGAAAGAGATTTACTGACGGCAGCCTCTAACTATGCTTCCTTCCTTCCTACTGTCCTTCCTCTCTCCTTCTCTCCTTCTTCCCTTCCTCCATCCCCCTTTCTTCCTTCTGTCATCACGTGATAGAAAGTCAGATATGAATAAAGAGATTTACTGACGGCAGCATCTAACTATGCTTCCTTCCTTCTTTCCTCCCTCCCTCCTACCTTCTTTCCTTCCTTACTTCTTTCCTCCTTCCTTCCTTCTGTCCTTCCTCTCTCCTTCTCTCTTTCTTCCCTTCCTCCATCTCCCTCCCTCCTACCTTCTTTCCTCCCTCCCCCCTACCTACCTTCTTTCCTCCTTCCTTCCTTCCTTCTTTCCTCTGTCCTTCTTTCCTTCCTCCCTCCTACCTTCCTTCCATCCTCCCTCCTACCTTCTTTCCTCCCTCCCTCCTACCTTCCTTCCTTACTTACTTACTTCTTTCCTCCATCCTTCTTTCCTCCCTTCCTTATTTCCTTTCCTCTCTTCCTTCCTTCCGTCCTCCATCCCCCTTTCTTCCTTCTGTCGTTCCTTCCTTTCTCTCTCCTTCCTTCCTTTCTTCCTCCCTCCCTGCCTTCTTTCCTTTACTCCCTTCCCTTCCTTCCTTGACTCGGAGGGTTAAAGCACAAAACATGAATTAATAAGTTAGTTATCAACTATTATGAGAATCAGTTCATCATTTTGAGCCATTTTTAAAGGACAAAATGTCCAAAATTTATGATTCCAGCTCATTAAATGTGAATTTGTTTCCTTCTATGACAGTAAATTCACTATATTTCACCATTTGTTTCGCACATTTTGGATGTTTAGTCCAAAAAAAATGGTGAAAAATGTTTCCACTACTCAAATATATTCTATTTTCTGTCACAGAGGACCAAAAAACCCTAGAAAAGATTCACATTTAAGAAGCTGGAATCAGAAATTAGTTGATTAATCAATTAAGTTAGTAGTCAATTAATCACTATTTAGAACTTTCTGCTTCCAGCTCCTTAAATGTGAATATTTTCAGGTTTCTTTGTGTTATATTTGGTATATTTTGTATGTTTGGTCTACAAAATATGAACAAAAATGGTGAAAAATGTGTCCACAAATTAAATATATTCAGTTTATCATCATAAAAGGACTAAAACAATGATAATATGCACATTTAAGGAGCTGGAATCAGAGAATTTGGACATTTTTTTATTCGAAAAGTGGCTCAAAATGATGAAGTGATGTTCAAAATAAGCTGGTTACTAACTGATTAATAGACTAATTAGTGAAGCTCAACTTTAAATGTTATAAAAAGCTGTTTTGTGATTCTGCTGTTGAATCAAAACGAGTAAAAGAAAAGAAAAGAAAAGAAAAGAAAAGAAAAGAGAGGCTAAGCCGAGCTAAAGAGCTCCTGATGCAGACGGGGAGGGGGGGGGGAGAGGGAGGGAGGATAATCTGCTACTGTTAGACAGGAAGAAGTGAGGGAAGGAGGGATGGAGGGATGGATGGAGAGAAAAATCTGACAGGGAAAGATGTTACAAGAGCGACGATGGATGGATGGATGAATGAATGAATGAATGAGGAGGAGGAGAGGATGAGATGGAGGAGAGGATGAGATGCAACAGGCTGCAAAAGGCTCACCGAGGAAGAACAGTGGATGTATTTATGGATGCAGGAGGGAGGGATGATGGAGGGATGATGGAGGGATGAAGAGGAAAACAGAGAGAGGGGGATGGAAGGAGGCAGAGGGAGAGAAAGATTAAGAGCTTAGAGGGCCGGTAAGACTAATTAGGAGGCAACTGAGGATGGACAGAGAGGAGGAGAGGAGGAGGAGGAGGAGGAGAGGAAGAGATGTTTTTACTAATTTACTGAATAAATGTGGCTAGAAAATAAACATTCAAGCCGTTAAACATGAATTATAATAAAAAACTAATATAATAAAAGGATAAAATATATATTTAATAACTAACACATCAACTAAACATTAAATAGAATATATAAAATAGAGAGTAAAGCCAGTTCGTCTTTAAATAAAATAGCTTCACCTGTTCTCAGCTTTTCAAAATAAAAGTTTCTTTAGTATCTGCTGCTGATGGAGGAGGAGGAGGAGGAAGAGGAGGAGGAGGAGAGGAAGAAGAGGAGGAGAGGAAGAGATTACTGAATAAATACAGCTAGAAAATACCTGTTTTCAGCTTTTCAAAATAAAAGCTGCTTTAGTATCTGCTGCTGATGGAGGAGGAGGAGGAGGAGGAGGAGGAGAAGAAGAGGAAGAAGAGGAGGAGGAAGAGATGCTTTTACTAATTTACTGAATAAATACGGCTAGAAAATACCTTTTCAAAATAAAAGCTGCTTTAGTATTTGCTGCTGATGGAGGAAGAAGAGGAGGAGGAAGAGGAGGAGGTGGTGTAAGCTGACCCAGGGAGGAGGAGGAGGTGCAACAGCTCCCACCTAAAGCGCGGGGGGTTTATCACCATGTTCTCCCCTCCGCCACACAAAGCCCTCGCTAAGCCCGCAGCTAATGAGCGACCCCGATAACTCACTTTAGCTTTGTGGCGCTACAGACAGCCGGCTGCATTGTTTCATAGCAAAGCAAAACAAAACCAAAAAAAAAAAAAAAGGAGATTAAAACTAGACCAGCTGCAAATGTTACAACCAAGAGGGGTCAGATTTATTAATTAAAAATGTTAGAAAAGTGTTTATATGATGACTTTGAGGCTATTTCTGGTGCTAAAACAAGAAGCCAGCTACTCCGAAACCTCAAAAAACCGACTCTTTTTGTTCCAAAAACTAATCAGACATCAACCAGACAGCAAGGCAACATCATAAAATATTGTTTTACAACAAAAAGAACTGTTAGAAAAATGTTTATTTGATGATTTTGAGGCTATTTATGCTGCTACTGCTAATTTTGCTGAGTCATGGCGGCAGAAACAAGAAGCTAGCTACTCTGAAAGCTCCAAAAAACGACTCTTTTTATTCCTATAGCTAAACAAACATTAACCAGACAGCAAGGTAACATCATAAAATATTAATTTACATCAAAATAATGTTAGAAAAGTGTTAAGTGGTTGATCTAGAAGCAACTTCTGGTGCTCCATCATGCTAATTTTGCTGAGTCATGGCGGCAGAAACACGAAGCTAGCTACTCTGAAAGCTCCAAAGAACCGACTCTTTTTGTTCCCAAATTTAAACAAACATTAACCAGACAGCAAGGCAACATCATAAAATATTAATTTACATCAAAATAATGTCAGAAAAAGTGTTTCTATGTTGATTTTGAGGCTATTTCTGCTGCTATTGCTAATTTTGCTAATTTTGCTGAGTCATGACGGCAGAAACAAGAAGCTAGCTACTCTGAAAGCTCCAAAAAACGACTGTTTTGACTGTTCCTTCCTTCCTTCCTTTCCTTCCCCCCTTCCTTCTTTCCTCTGTCCTTCTTTCCTTCCTTCCTCCCTCCTACCTTCCTATTTTCCTTCTCTTCTTTACTCCCTTCCATCCATACTTCCTTCCTTCCTTCTTTCTTCCTCCTTGCCTTCCTTCCTCCTTTCCTTCCTTCTTCCTCTCTTCCTTCTTTTCTTTCCTCCCTCCTTTCCTTCCTTCCTTCCTTCCTTCCTCCCTCCTTTCCTTCCTTCTTCCTTCCTTCCTCCTTTCCTTCCATCCATCCATACTTCCTTCTTTCTTCCTCCTTTCCTTCCTTCTTCCTCCCTTCCCTCTTTTCATCCCTCCATCCTTCCTTCTGTCCTTCCATATTTCCTTCCCCCCTCCCTTTCTTTCCTTCCTGTCTTCTGTTCCTTCCTTCGCTCCATTTCTTTCCTTCCTGTCTTCTGTTCCTTCCTTCGCTCCTTTCCTTCCTTCCTTGACTCGAGGACAACAGGAGGGTTAAAGTCGTTTTTCACGTATGTTAACAGGTCGGATCCTTTAATGATTTATTACCTTCTCCAAAACTCACCGGCTTAATAATTACCGTATAAACTCAAAATAACAACCAGTTAATCATCAATAAACTGCTGCTCTCATTTATCTAATAACCACAGATATTAAAGCTTTATGATTAAATATAAATCTAATAAACTGCTCTCAGACTCTTCGGCTCGGTTTAAACCAGGCATGTGGGCCGGACCATGAAAGAGATGGAAGAAAGGAGGGAAGAAAAAAAGGAAGGAACGAACGAACGAATGAAAAGGAGACAGGAAAGAAAGATGGAAGGAAGGAAGGAGGGAGGGAGGGAGGGAGGGAAGAAAGATATGATGGACGGACAGAATGATGGATGGAAGAAAGGGAGGAAGGACAGAAGAAAGGAAGTAAGGAAAGATGGAAGGAAGGATAAAAGGAATGAAAGGAAGACAGGAAGGAAAGAAAGGGAGGAAGGAAGGAAATATGGAAGGAAGGACAGAAGGAAGGAAGAAAGAAAGGGAGGAAGGAAATATGGAAGGAAGGACAGAAGGAAGGAAGGAAGAAAGGGAGAAAGAAAATATGGAAGGAAGGACAGAAGGAAGGAAGGAAGGAAGGAAGGAAGGAAGGAATGAAGGAAGGAAGAAAGAAAGGGAAAAAGAAAATATGGAAGGAAGGACAGAAGGAAGGAAGAAGGAAGGAGGAAGAAAGAAAGGGAGAAAGAAAATATGGAAGGAAGGAAGGAAGGAAGGAAGGAAGGAAGGAAGGAAGGAAGGAAGGTAGGAAGGAAGGAAGGAAGGAGGGCCGGCGAATGGACCCCTCGGCGGGCCAGTTCTGGCCACGGGCCGCATGTTTGACATCCCTGGTTTAAACTTTTATTAAAACCACTTTTTTTTTTTTACGACTAGCTGTGAATCTCTGACACATTAACCAGCAGCGAGGTTACAGAATAACTGGGAGGACTGGGAACGACAGAGCAGAACGAAAGAAAGAAAGAAAGAAAGAAAGACCTGAGAGCAGTTGGATGAAAAGATGAAAAGATGAAAAGATGCTTCCAACTGTGAAAGCAGGACGACGCACGCCGGCGGTAAAATAACTCGACGAGCAACACGAGGAATGTGTTTAAGAATGCTGCTCGACTCTGAAAAGACAGGCACGGACAAGTGTGGAGAGGAGGAGGAGGAGGAGGTGAAGGAGGAGGAGAGGAGAGAGGAGGAGATGAGGAAGGAGAGGAGAGGAGAGGAGAGACAAGGAGAGGAGTGGAGAGAGGAGGAGAGGAGTGGAGGAGATGAGAGGAGATGAGAGGAGAGGAGAGGAGAGGAGAGGACGAGAGGAGGGGAGGAAGGAGAGGAGGGGAGGAAGGAGAGGAGAGGAGAGGAGAGGAGGAGAGGAAGGAGGAGGAGGAGGAGGGAGGAGGAGAGGAGAGGGAGAGGAGGAGAGGAGAGGAAGAGAGGAGAGAGGAGGAGAGGAGAGACAAGGAGATGAAGGAGAGGAGGAGGAGAGGAGAGGAGAGGAGGAGGAGAGTAGAGTAGGAGGAGAGGAGAGGAGAGGAGAGGAGGGAGAAGGAGAGGAGGAATGAGAGGAGGAGGAGAGGAGAGGAGAGGAGAGGAGGTGGAAGAGAGGAGAGAAGGTGGAAGAGAGGAGAGGAGAGAAGAAGGTGGAGGAGGAGAGGAAGAAGGGGAGGAGAGGAGATGAGGAAGGAGAGGAGAGGAGGTGGAAGAGAGGAGAGAAGGTGGAAGAGAGGAGAGGAAAGAGGAGGAGGGAGGAGAGGAGAGGAAGAAGAGGAGGCGTTTTAGAGGAGAGAAGACACTTTAAGGAAAGATGCAAAATGAGGAGCAGCAGAGAGGAAAGGAGAGAAGGAGGAGAAGAGGAGAAAAAGGGAGAGGAGAAGAGGAGCAGGAGGAGTAATTAGAGCTGAGGGAGAGAGAGGAGGAGAGGAGAGACGAGGAGGAGAGGAGGAGACAAGGAGAGGAGGAGAGGAAAGGAGAGGAGGAGGGGAGAGGAAAGGAGAGAGGAGAGGAGAGGAGAGGAGAGAGGAGGAAAGGAGAGAGGAGAGGAGAGGAGAGGAGGAGGAGAGGAGGAGAGGAAGAGAGAAGAGGAGTAGATGTGTAGTTCTATAGAAATTACGACAAAGCCTCGTGTTGTCCTCGAGTCAAGGAAGGAGGAAGGAAAGGAGGGAGGAAGGGAGGAAGAAGGAAGGAAAGGAAGGAAGGAAGGACAGGATGAGGAAGGGAGGAAAGGAAAGGAAGGAAGGACAGAGGAAAGAGAAGGAAGGAAGGTTTGAAGGAGGGAAGAAAGAAGGACAGAAGAAGGGAAGCAAAGGGAAAATAGGAAGGGGAAGAATAAAGGAAAGAAGGACAGAGGAAATAAGGAAGGGAGGAAGGTAGAGAAAGAGAGGAGGAGGAATGAAGGGAAGAATGAAAGGAAGGAAGGAGGGAAGAAAAGAACGGAGTTGTTTTAGTTCTTGGCAGTTTAATCTTCCATAGATAATTACGCCTGCAGATAAAATAATGAGTATTCAAGTTTTGTGACGTCAAAGATGAAACACACACACACACGCGCACACACACACACACACACACACACACACACACACACACACACACACACACCTATGGGGTGTTTTACAGGAAATGGGTCATCATCGCTGTGTTTCACAACCATCATCGACACAACGTGGACGGAGCAGCGGGGCGAGCAAGGTTCAAAGTAGAGAGAGAGAGAGAGAGAGAGAGAGACACAAAGAGAGAGAGAGAGAGAGAGAGACAGAGACAGAGAAAGAGAGAGAGAGAGAGAGACAGAGAAAGAGAGAGAGAGAGAGAGAGAGACAGAGAGAGAGAGAGAGAGAAAGAGAGAGAGACAGAGAGAGAGAGAGAGAGAGGACAGACAGAGAGAGAGACAGAGAGAGAGAGAGAGAGAGAGAGAGAGAGAGAGAGAGAGACAGAGAGAGAGAGAGAGAGAGACAGACAGAGAGAGAGACAGAGAGAGAGAGAGAGAGAGGAGAGGAGAGAGAGAGAGAGAGAGAGAAAGAGAGAGACAGAGAGAGAGATCTGAGAGAGAGGAGAAGAGAGAGAGAGAGAGAGAGAGAGACAGAGACAGAGACAGAGAGAGAGAGAGAGACAGAGGAGGGAGAGAGAGAGGAGAGACAGAGAGGACATAGAGAGAGAGAGACATAGAGAGAGAGAGAGACATAGAGAGAGAGAGAGAGAGAGAGATGAGAGAGAAGAGAGAGAAGAGAGAGAGAGAGAGGAGAGAGAGAGAGAGAGAGAGAGAGAGAGACGACAGAGAGAGACGAGAAGAGAGAGAGAGAGAGAAGAGAAGAGAGAGAGAGACTGATGAGAAAATGATGGGTTGCTGGAGTGGCGTCGCTCCAAAAAGGAAGTGAGAGAAGAAGGAGGCTGAGAGGAAAGAGAGCGAGCGAGAGAAGATGAGAATCCAGTTGAACCGGACGAGCCCGCTTCACCTGTTGATCCTCCACACGCTCACCCTAACCCTCTGCTCTGATTGGCCGTCTGACCGGTGTAACCTCGCAGCTGATTGGCTGTCGGTAGTTGGCAACCTGCCTGACCTCTCTCTCTCATCTCTCTCTCTCTTTCCCCTCTCTCTCTCTCTCACTCCGTTTCTTCTCCAACAATGTGAGCATCCTTATCAACCACACACACACACACACACACACACACACACACACACACACACACACACACACACACACACACACACACACACACACACACACACACACACACACACACACACACGAGTCAGTACACGCTGATTATTGGTTAACTTTCAGCTCGAGTCTCAGCTTGTGTGTCGAGGGGGAAAAAAAAAAAAAAAAACTTCTTCTACAAGTTTAAGAGCTGATCAACGTCCAGACTCGTGTTGTCCTCGAGTCAAGGAAGGGAGGAAGGAAAGGAAGGGAAGGACGGGGAGAGAAGGAAGGGGAGGAAAGGAGGGAGGAAATAAGGACAGGAGGGAGGAAAGGAGGAAAGAAGGACAGGTGGGAGGAAGAAGGAAGGAAAGGGAGGAAGGAAGGTTTGAAGGAGGGAAGAAAGAAGAAAAGGGGAAAATAGGAAGGGAAGAATAAAGGAAATAAGGACAGAGGAAATAAGGAAGGAGGAAGGTAGAGAAAGAGAGAAGGAGGAATGAAGGGAGCAATGGAAAGGGAAGGAAGGAGGGAAGAAAAGAAGGAGGGAGGGAGGAACGAAGGAAGGAAGGGAGGAAAAGACGGATGGTATGACTCCTTCACATGTTTCATAATGTCTCCATGACGACTACAGATGCTCTTAAAAACTCCTCCTCCCTCGATCCTTCTCTCTTTCTTCCCTTCCTTCATTCCCCTTTCTTCCTTCCTTCCCTCCTCCTTCCTTCCTTCCTTTCTTTCCTTCCTTCTCTCCCTTCCTTCATCCTCCTTCCTTCCTCCCTCCTTTTCTTCAAGCCTCCCTTCTTCCTTCAATCTCCTTCCTTCCTCCCTCCCTTCTTCAGCCTCCCTCCTTTCCTTCCTCCCTCCTTTCCTTCCTTCTTCCTTCGTTCCTTCTCCCTCCTTTCGTTCCTTCTTCCTCCTTTCCTTCCTTCCTTCTCCCTCCTTTCTTCAGCCTCCCTCCTTACTTTCCTTCCTTCCTTCCTTCTCCCTCCTTTCCCTTCCTTCCTTCATCCTCTTCCTCCCTCCCTCCTTTCTTTCCTTCTTCCTCCCTTCCTTCCTTGACTCGAGGACAACAGGAGGGTTTAATAAAAGGACTTAAGTTTGGCTCTATAGGACCTAAAAAACACTGTAACGCTGAAACATAGAAGATGGAAGATGTGACTGAAGCTTTCATATTAGCTTCAGATTAAACTTTTAAATCCATGTTTACACAGAAGGAGGGTTAGTGTTAGTGGTGGATCGATCTTTATGTCCAACACGACCTCCATTCATCTACCAGGGAGGCCTCACGTCGAAGCACTGGGAGCCTGTAGATGAAGTATTTCCTTCTTCCTCCCCCCTTCCTTCCTTCCTTCGTTCCTTCCTTTCCTTCCTTCATCCTCCCTCCTTTCTTTCCTTCCTTCCCTCCTTCTTTCCGTCCTTCCTTCCTTCCTTCATCCTCCCTCCTTTCTTCTTCCCTCCTTTAATTCCTTCCTTCCTTCTCCCTCCTTTCTTTCCTTCCTTCTCTCCTCTTTCCTTCCTCCTTCTCCCCCTTCCTCCTTCCTCCCTCCTTTCTTTCCTTCCTTCCTTTCCTTCAGCCTCCCTCCTTTCTTTCCTTCCTTCCTTCCTCCCCTTCCTCCTTCCTCCCTCCTTTTCCTTCCTTCCCTCCTTCTTTCCTTCCTTCCTTGGCCTTCATCCTTCTTCCCTTCCTTCCTTCCTTCCTTCTTTCTCTCCTTCTTCCTTCCTTCCTTGACTCGAGGACAACAGGAGGGTTTAATAAAAGGACTTTTTCCCTATTGAGCTGTGGTGGAAGTAAATTTATTTTATTTTATTTTTTTAATTTAAATCCATGTTTACACAGAAGGAGGGTTAATGTCATCTACCAGGAGGCCTCACCTTGAAGCACTGGGAGCCTGTAGATGAAGTACTGTGGAAACATGAGCTGTGGATTTAAGTCTCTTAGAAAACTGAAAATATTAACCACGACAGTCATCAAACAGAAACTGCTGCCCATCATGACACTGCAGTATTACTTCCTGTATTTAAACATGGGTCTATTCCTCATATCATGATGGGAAAGACCAGAAACAAAAAAAACTAAAAACTGAAAAGCCTGCAAAAATAAACTGGATGTCAGCTGACCTGAGTGTGTGCTCTGTTCCTCCATTACTGCTCATCTCCATCCTCTACTGTTATTACAGCCACACTGATGGTGGATAGAGAGGGAAAGGGGGGGGAGAGGGGGGGCAATAAGTCAGAGCAGGGGGTCCCTGTCAACGTGCTGAGCAGCTGTCTTTTACACACACACACACACACACACACACACACCACACTCTCTCACATGCAAACAGGTGTTGGAGACAGCCAACGACCTCTGCTCTCTCCTCTGTGAGACGTCCATTCATTCACATCCACGCTAACAGATGCTAACCTGGCCACTGTGTGTGTGTGTGTGTGTGTGTGTGTGTGTGTGTGTGTTTTTGTGTGAGATCCAGCCACTTGTGCTTCTCCTCACAAACAAACACACACACACACACACACACACACACACACACACAGAGACACACACACACACACACAGACACACTCTTATTCACTTGCAAGTCACCAGATGCTAACCTGGCAGAGCGACAACAAACTGTTATCTGAGTGAGTGTGTGTGTGTGTGTGTGTGTGTGTGTGTGTGTGTGTGTGTGTGTGTGTGTGTGTGTGTGTGTGTGTGTGTGTGTGTGTGTGTGTGTGTGAGAGAGAGTGAGTGAGTGTGTGAGTGTGTGTGTGTGTGTGTGTGTGTGTGAGAGAGAGAGTGTGTGTGTGTGAGTGTGTGAGTGTGTGTGAGTGTGAGAGAGAGTGTGTGTGTGTGTGTGTGTGTGAGAGAGAGTGTGTGTGTGTGTGTGTGTGTCTGTCTGTGTATGTGTGTGTGTGTGTGTGTGGTGTGTGTGTGTGTGTGTGTGTGTGTGAAATATCAACACAGCTTTCACACATTTAAAAAGTCTTTTCAGTCAAAATCAAAAATGTGCCCGTTTTTATGTTTTCCCCCTCCCGTACTAACGAGCTGGATTTATGACATCATAATGAGTCTGGAACCAATCACAGCCCAGCATTCAGCCTCCACACAGAGTGATAGTGATAGTAGATATTAAAGTTCTGATGCTTTGAACGCAGAAACCAGCTGATTTCTTCATCACTTCCTGTTGAAAAGGGGGCAAACGTGAACTGACCCTTTACTGATAAAATGATATATTGGTTTAGAACAGGGGGTGTCAAACATGCGGCTCGTGGGCCAGAACCGGCCCGCCAAGGGTCCAAACCGGCCCACTTTCCTTCCTGTCTTTTTTTCCTTACTTCCTTCCATC
Organism: Scomber japonicus; assembly: GCF_027409825.1. Classification (NCBI taxonomy): domain Eukaryota; kingdom Metazoa; phylum Chordata; class Actinopteri; order Scombriformes; family Scombridae; genus Scomber; species Scomber japonicus. Next base: position 375 of record NW_026518600.1, on the reverse strand, counting down.
TCTCCTCCCTCCTTCCCTTCCTTCCTCCCTTTTCTTTCTTCCTTCCTTCCTTCCTACTACCCTTTCTTCCTTCCATCTGTCCTCCCTCCCTTCCTCTTCCTTCCCCCCTTTCTTTCTTCCTCCTACCCTTTCTTGCCTTCCATCCCGTCCTTCTTCCTCCCTACCTCCCTCCCTCCCTCCCTTTCTTTCTCTACCCTTTCTTCCTACCTTCTTCTGTCCTTCCTCCCTTTCTTTCTTCCTTCCTTCCTTCCACCCTTTCTTCTTTCTTCCTTCTTTCCTTCCATCTTTCCTTCCTTCCTTCTTTCTTTCCTCCCTCCACCCTTCCTTCTTTCCTTCCTTCCTCCCTTCTGTCCTTCCTTCCTTCTTCTTTCCTTC
>NW_026518599.1:0-27426 GCF_027409825.1 Scomber japonicus | reverse complement strand
GAAGGAAAGGAGGACGGAAGGGAAGCAAGGGAGGAAGAAGGAAGGAAAGGAGGACGGAAGGGAAGCAAGGGAGGAAGAAGGAAGGACGGTAGGAAGGAAAAGAGGGAAGAAGGAAGGAAAGGAGGACGGAAGGGAAGGAAGGGAGGAAGGGTTGCTATAATCCTCCAATATATTCTCCTTCCTTACATGCATGTGGAAGGAAATGAGGGAGGAAGAAGGAAGGAAATGAGGGAGGAAGGAAGGGAGGGAGGGAGGAAGGAAGAAAGAAAGGAAAGACAGATGAAGGAAGGAAGAAAGGACAGAAGGAGGGAACATTTACCCTAACAGCTGAACTTAGATCTGAGGAAGGAAGGAAGGAAGGAAGGAAGGAAGGACAGATGAAGGAAGGAAGGAAGGACAGAGGAAGGAAGGAAGGAAGGAAGGAAGGAAGGAAGGAAGGACAGAGGAAGGAAGGAAGGAAGGACAGAGGAAGAAAGGAAGGAAGGACAGAGGAAGGAAGGAAGGAAGGACAGATGAAGGAAGGAAGGAAGGACAGAGGAAGGAAGGAAGGAAGGACAGAGGAAGGAAGGAAGGAAGGACAGAGGAAGGAAGGAAGGAAGGAAGGAAGGAAGGAAGGAAGGAAGGACAGATGAAGGAAGGAAGGAAGGACAGAGGAAGGAAGGAAGGAAGGAAGGAAGGAAGGAAGGAAGGGTTGCTATAATCCTCCAATATATTCTCCTTCCTTCCTTCTTTCCTTCCTTCCTTCCTTACTTGAGGTGCAAATGACATAACTAGTAAGGTCTGTTTAAGGGTTAAAACAAATGATCCCAATAAAAAATGACATCTAGATTCTGGTTAGAACTTCATCTGAACATTTTTAGCATCTAAATATTAAGATTTTGGCACATAATGTAAAAACCTAGTATAATCAGTATAATCAGTATCGTCCCTCCAACGCTCCCGTCAGTTGAACCGTGCTGTAAATGGCTGCATCACCATCTTAGTCACATTGGGTGTTGGTGTTTTAGCGCTTTCAGTTTGCAGCGTTTCTGGGTTGGAACGATAGCGGTAAAGGTTAGCGTTTCAGCGGGAGGCTCCTCTTACCTGCAGCCGTCAGCAGAGCTAGCCAATAATACCTGCATCAGGTTACCACGGGCCTCTCATCTAACCTGCCTCACACATTACTATTATGAGCCCTGCAATCCAGCTGGAGAGCTACAAGTCCAGCAGGTAATAGCAGTCCAGGGGGGCATGCATGGAGCTGAGGCTGTGTGTGTGTGTGGTGGGGTGGGTGGGTGGGTGGGGGAGGAGGAGGAGGAGGAGGGGGAAACATCAGCTCCTCTTTCCAGGAAAAAAAAGCACTCCAGCTGGGCATGAAGGTGCAGGATGCTGCCTTTCCAGCAGAGTGTTGGGTGTCCATCATAGCGAGGTGTAGCGTTACAGCACTTTATCTTTGCCCTTCATCTCTCAGCCGTCATTACCTCATCATCAGTGACCACAGACAGACCTGCTGACAGCGAGCCCCGTCTACTCACGAGAGAGGGGGATCGGGGGGGGGGGGGGGGGGGGGGGTCTTAAATTCTACGACGTATTTGCATTTGATTACGCCGGCTTTTATCATTTGACTCTGTGAACGCGAGCCACCTTGCTAATCTGCAGCGGGGTCAGGGGGGGGGGGAGAGACGGTGTGGTCTACAGCGGGTGCAGACAGGCGGTGATATATGGGGCCGTGGGACACTTGTCCCTGTTAGACCCCACACCGACCTAATGAAGGACCACAGATCCAAGCGCCATGGGGAACAAGAGTCTGACTGAGCACAGACAAAGCCCTGAAAGAGAAACCCAGCCACCCCCTGCTACTATTACCCATCCACTGCCTGATCACAGCGAGAGCCCCAAAAGAGATGAGCAGGAAAAGACAAACGTAAATCTCACACAGAGGCACACTAAAGGGGGGGGGTAAAAGAGGGAGGGGGGGTAGAAGGACAGATGGAAGGAAGAAAGGGAGGAAGGACAGATGGAAGGAAAGAAAGGTACGAAGGAACCAAGAAAGGTAGGAAGGACAGATGGAAAGAAGGAAGGACAGAAGGAAGAAAGGAAAAAAGGAAGGTTGGAAGGAAGGAAGAAAGGAAAAAAGGAAGGAAGAAAGGGAGGAAGGACAGATGGAAGGAAGGAACGAAGAAAGGAAAAAAGGAAGGTAAGAAGGACAGATGGAAGGAAAAAAGGAAGGTAAGAAGGACAGATGGAAGGAAGAAAGGGAGGAAGGACAGATGGAAGGAAAGAAAGGTAGGAAGGACAGATGGAAGGAAGGAAGGACAGAAGGAAGAAAGGAAAAAAGGAAGGTTGGAAGGAAGGAAGAAAGGGAGGAAGGACAGATGGAAGGAAGGAAGAAAGGACAGAAGGAGGGAACATTTACCCTAACAGCTGAACTTAGATCTGAGGAAGGAAGGACGGTCAGATGAAGGAAGGAAGGAAGGAAGGAAGGAAGGAAGGAAGGGAGGAAGGACAGATGGAAGGAAGGAACGAAGAAAGGAAAAACGAAGAACGAAGAAAGGGGAGGACGTATCATTCAGAGAAGCAAGATGCACTAAAACTTCTTTCTTTCTTTCTTCATGTTGCATCATCATTGGCAGCAGCTTCCTTCCTTCATCTGTCCTTCCTTCCTTCCTTCATCTGTCCTTCCTTCCTTCCTTCCTTCCTTCCTTCCTCAGATCTAAGTTCAGCTGTTAGGGTAAATGTTCCCTCCTTCTGTCCTTCCTTCCTTCCTCCATCCTTTCCTTCCTTCTTCCTCCCTTCCTTCCCTTCCTCCCTCCTTTCCTTCCTACCTTCCTTCCTTCCTCCCTCCTTTCCTTCCTTCTTCCCTCCTTTCCTTCCTACCTTCCTTCCTTCCTTCCTCCTTTCCTTTCTTCATCCGTCCTTTCCTTCCTTCCTTCCTTCCTCCCTCCCTCCTTCCTTTCCTTCCTTCTTCACTCCTTGCTTCCCTTCCTTCCTCCTTTCCTTCCTTCCTCCCTCCTTCCTTTCCTTCCTTCTTCCTCCCTTCCTTCCTTCCTCCCTCCTTTCGTTCCTTCTTCCTCCTTCCTTTCCTTCCTTCTTCCTCCCTTCCTTCCTCCCTCCTTCCTTCCTTCTTCCGTCAGACAAGCAAGATGCACTAAAACTTCTTTCTTCTTTCTTCATGTTGCATCATCATTGGCAGCAGAGGAGTAATATTACATCTATCTCTCTATGCTAAAGCTAGTCGGGAACAATAACTCTGACTTTATTCTGCTTTCTTTACGCTCCCTCGGCTTCTCAGGATTAGCGATTAAGCAATTAGTCGATTAACAGAAGATATTGATGTTGGACTCTTTCTTCACCAGGTGCAGAAACGTCGTGGCTCAACGAAGCTGCAGAGTTTCATTCTGAGCTTGAGTTTGTTGGTTTGACTGATTTTAAAAGTGTTAATGAGCAGGAGAAGACAAATGTAAATCTCACCCCAGATAGCATGCGGATGTGGGCCACTTGAGGCAATGATCCGGCACTGTAGGCATTCTTCTGGCCCGGACAAAACAGACGTGAACCTAAACTGGCCCATGTAGTAAATGCTACATTTGGGCCAAATATCACAAAACGAATATGGCCCATCTTTGGCCGAAATATGGCAAGTATGGCAATGACTAATCCGGATGTGAGCCTAAAGAGGCCCACATATAAGGAAACATACTTGGCCCACCTTTGTTGAAACATATTTGGGCCAGTCTTGGCCGAACTGGTTTATTTGGTGTGTTTTTGGTTGACATCTGGCATTGTGATGGCTTGGTTATGGCCCACTTTTGGCAAACATGAGCGGACCGCCCAAGTGCCATCATTCCATGCTGTATGTGGGCCGGATGAACATGTCAGGTGTGGGCCAGATATGGGCCAAAAGAATTTTGCTATCTGGGACACAGAGGCACACTAAAGGAGGGGGGGGGTGGTGGTGGGGGGGGGGGGGGGGGGCAGGGGGAAGATAAACAGGAAAACGTATCATTCAGACAAACAAGATGCACTAAAACTTCTTTTTTTTTTTTATTATTGTCAAAGAAAAATAGAAAATAACATAAAAACAGGGAAAGTAAAAGAATCTGACGCCAACATTTACACACAGGACCAATCATGAGGTAAGATGCAATTAATTATAAGTGTTATTTGATCGAGAAGAGCTAATAATACTAATAATAATACACTACTTTATTTTTTTCTTCATTTTTTAAAACATTTTTTTTTTTTTACAAAGAGTCACTAGTGGAACAGACGTCTCTCTAAAGTAAACTGCATGAGTACGACTGAATGTAAAATATGACGAGCTTCCCTGTACACTGATTGCACTTTCACACATTCTTCAGTGGGGGGGGGGGGGGGGGGGGGGGGGTGACAGGAGCGACTACCCCTACCATCAAGGTCAAATTAACCCTCCTGTCGTCCTCCCGGGTCAAATTGACCCGTCTCTTTTGACTGTTCCTTCTTTCCTTCCTTCTTCCCCTCCTCCCCTCTTTCTTTGCTCGCTCCTCCTTCCATCTTTCCTTCCTTCCTTCCTCCTTTCCTCCCTCCTTACTCCCTTCTTTCCTCTTTTCGTCCTTACTCCTTTCCTTCCTTCCTTCCTTCCTTCCTCCCTTCTCTCCTAAATTCCTTCCTCTTTTGTCCTTACTTCTTTCCTTCCTTCCTTCCTCCTTTCCTCCCTCCTTCCTTACTCCTTTCCTTCCCTCCTCCCTCCCTCCTTACTCCTTTCCTTCCTTCCTCCCTCCCTCCTTCCCTCCTTACTCCTTTCCTTCCTTACTTCCACCTTTCCTCCCTCCCTCCGTACTCCTTCCTTCTCTCCTTACTTCATTCCTCTTTTCCTCCTTACTCTTTCCTTTCTTCCTCCTGTCCTTCCTTGACCTGAGCACAACAGGAGGGTTAAAGTTAACACTACTTGTACATTTACAAGCGGCCACGAGATCTTTTGTTCATTTACTGCCCAACGAAAAAACAAAAAGAGACATTTCCTCTTAACACCGCCGCCCTGTCGAGTCCCAAGTGTCGTTCCTTGGCACGTAGAAGGTCAGGTATTCATTTACCCGGCGCGCCTTTTCTAAAGTGAGCATTTTTTAAGGTCTTAACCCTTTATAGGACACTCATTGAAAGGAAGGGAGGAAGGACGGAGGAAAGAAGGAAGGAAGGAAGGAAGGTAGGGGGGAGGAAAGAAAGAGAGAAGGAGGGAGGGAGGAAGGGAAGAAAGAAGGAAGGAAGAAGAAAGGGGGATGGAGGAAGGAAAGAAGGAAGGGAGGAGAGAAGGAGGGAGGGAGGAAGAACAGATGGAAGTAAGGAAAGGAAGGAAGGAAGGACGGAGGAAGGAAAGAAGGAAGGGAGGAGAGAAGGAGGGAGGGAGGAAGAAAGAAGGAAGGAAGAAGAAAGGGGGATGGAGGAAGGAAAGAAGGAAGGGAGGAGAGAAGGAGGGAGGGAGGAAGAACAGATGGAAGGAAGGAAAGGAAGGAAGGAAGGACGGAGGAAGGAAAGAAGGAAGGGAGGAGAGAAGGAGGGAGGGAGGAAGAACAGATGGAAGGAAGGAAAGGAAGGAAGGAAGGACGGAGGAAGGAAAGAAGGAAGGGAGGAGAGAAGGAGGGAGGGAGGAAGGACAGATGGAAGGAAGGAAAGGAAGGAAGGAAGGACGGAGGAAGGAAAGAAGGAAGGGAGGAGAGAAGGAGGGAGGGAGGAAGGACAGATGGAAGTAAGGAAAGGAAGGAAGGAAGGACGGAGGAAGGAAAGAAGGAAGGGAGGAGAGAAGGAGGGAGGGAGGAAGGACAGATGGAAGGAAGGAAAGGAAGGAAGGAAGGACGGAGGTAGGGGGGAGGAAAGAAAGAGAGAAGGAGGGAGGGAGGAAGGACAGATGGAAGGAAGGAAAGGAAGGAAGGACGGAGGAAATAAGGAATGAGGGAGGGAGAAAAGAAAAGAGGGAGGGAAGGAAGGAAAGAAGGAAGGAAGGATATTTTGGGATATTTACAGAAGTTACCAAATATAATTATTTGTCCAATAAAGAGTTAATAGTTTTTTGTTGGGAGAGATTTTAGCCCTGGAGATGTTTCGCGTCCATTTCTGATAAATCCTCTACCGCAGGGGTGTCAAACATGCGGCCCGTGGGCCAGAACCGGCCCGCCAGGGGGTCCAATCCGGCCCACTTTACTTCCTTCCTTCCTTCCTTCTTTTCAATCTTTGTTACTTAATTCCTTCCTTCCATCTTTCCTTCCTCCTTTTCTTTCTTTGTTCCTTCCTTCCTTCCATCTTTCCTTTGTCTTCTTTTCCTTCCTTCCTTCTACCTGTCCTGTCTTCCCTCCATCTTTTCTTCCTTCTTCTCTTTCCTTCCTTTCTTCCTTCCATCTTTCCTTTGTCTTCTTTTCCTTCCTTCCTTCCTTTCTGTCTTCTTTTCCTTCCTTCCTTCTACCTGTCCTGTCTTCCCTCCATCTTTTCTTCCTTCTTCTCTTTCCTTCCTTCCTTCCTTCCATCTTTCCTTTCTGTCTTATTTTCCTTCCTTCCTTCCTTTCTGTCTTCTTTTCCTTCTGTCTTTCCTTCCTCCCTTCCTTCCTTCCTTCCTTCCTTCCTTTCTCCGTTCCTTCCTTCTGTCTGTCCGTCCTTCACTATCTCTCTTTCCTACCTTTCTTCCCTCCTTCCTTTTGCCTGTCTTTCCTTCCTTCCCTTCTTATTTCCTTATTTCCTTCCTTCCTTCGTTCCTTCCTTCCTTTCACCCCTTCCTTCTTTCCTCTGTCCGTCTTTCCTTCCTTCCTTCCTTCCTTTCTCCGTTCCTTCCTTCTTTCCTCTGTCCGTCCTTCACTATCTCTCTTTCCTACCTTTCTTCCCTCCTTCCTTTTGCCTGTCTTTCCTTCCTTCCCTTCTCATTTCCTTATTTCCTTCCTTCTTTCTTTCCTTCCTTCTTTTTAATGATCCGGCCCACATGAGATCAAATTCTGCTCTACCGCTTTGCATCTACTGCTCTACTAGAAAGTCAAGAGAGAGGGTGGATGCTATACAATAAGATGAGTCTGCAAGTTAAAATGGTCCTAATAATATTTGTACAATGCATAAAGAGAAGAGAGTTAGTACCAAAAAACCCCACACGCACAAAAAAAAAAACTTACTACAGTAAATCACTCGTACACCAAACGTCATTTGGCAAATAAACTCATTAATCGTCATGGTAACGCCGCTCTCACAGGCTTCACAGTCCATTCAGAGACTTTACCCACTTTACCTAACCCTAACCTCTGTGAAGCGGATCGATCGCTCCTCTCCCTCTCAGTCGTCCGTCACCATGAACACACCTTCACGATGTAAACACTCCAGCCGGCACGTCCATGTGGGCGCCAACGTGGGTTAAATGTGGGCTACGTGGGTGCTGAGTGGGCTTGAATGGTTTCAGTAACGTGTGAAGCCCATGTGGGATGACTGTACGAGCCCCATAAGGGATGGAAGTGGGCTAAGCAGGTAAATTGTATTGGCTCCATATTGGTTCAGAAAAATGGGCCCCACCTGAAACCCAGTCAGAACCCATTTGAAGCCCAAATGGGCAATCACAGGTGTGGTCGCCATGGAAACTGAGCCACATTGCAGCCCAAATGTAACCCGTTTGGGGCCCACATGGACATGCTGGCCGGGCAGAGACTGAGTTGTGTCGTCGTCCCAAAAACAATCAGATTTCAGTTTGTCTGAAGTCAAAACGAGTCAACGTGATTCACCGCCGCTGCTGCTGCTGCACGTTGTGGCGTCTTTGTTCGGTAGCCTCCATCAGGGAGAGCCGGCATGACTCGGACAATAAGAACCGCTCGAGTTTAAAAAGCTTAAAAACAAAAGAAAAAAAGGAGTCTGCTATTCCTCAGTAGCGTCGCCAAGGAGGAACCGGAAAGCCACTATTCCTCAGAGGAGGGTGTCGATCCGGGTGCTGGGGTCTCCGCCTAACGAGTCCCCGAGGTCGAACAGCTGGTCCAGGTTGACGGTGGAGCTACAGAGGTAGTCACTGCGGCTCTGCTCCTCCTCCTCCTCCGGCCAGGGGCTCTCCAGGAAGGCCGTGGCCAGGAAGGTCTCCTCGTCAAAGTCCGACACGTCGTTATTCCTCTGGGTCTCCACCAGCACGTGGATGTCTGCCGTCCCGGCGGGCGCGTCGGCGGGGGAGATGTGGGTCCCCCGCACCGTCAGGTCCTCCTCTTTCATGATGGGGCTCAGCGGTTCTCCTCCGTCCAGGCTGAGCTCGCCGCTGAGGGCCGAGTCCAGCAGGGCGTCCCAGTCGAAGTCGCCCTTGAGTGGTCCGATCTCCTTCTGCTCGTCCACCACGCAGAGCAGCGGGGAGCTGGAGCGCCGGGGGGCTTTGGCGCCGCCGTTTCTGGAGCCCGGTTTCCTTTTGTGAGCCCCTCGACCTCGGACCGCCGGCCAGGACCCCAGCATGGTCCCCTCAGCCAGATGTGGGTCCCAGTTCTGGTCGGCGCCGGTGGCTTCTTCAAACTCCCGGAGGAGCCGCTGGGACTCCGGGTTGACGCTCAGGCCGTGACTGCCGGTGGGGCTGCAGGGGCCTCGGGACGGCGGCTGCAGGTTGATCCGGAGCCTGTTCTGCAGGGCCGGGTTGATCTGGACCGGCGGCATCCTCCTCTTCTTGTAGGCGCCGCTCAGGAGGCGCTCGGCGTACTGCGGGTCGATCTTCCAGAAGCCGCCCTTCCCCGGCTCGTCCTTCTGCCGCGGCACCTTGATGAAGCACTTGTTGAGCGACAGGTTGTGTCGGATGGAGTTCTGCAAACAGAGACGACAGCTCAGACACCGGTTCCGCTTCGTTAAAGGAGCAGATCAGAAATATGTGATGTATGATGAAGTCCAAAGCTAATAAACTGCATCTACCGGCAGCTCTGAAGGCCTGAAGGGAAATTAATCCACATCTTTGTTAAATCCAGTTACAACACAAACTCAACTGAACAGCAAATCATCGTCATGTTGCATCATCATTGGCAGCAGAGGAGTAATATTACATCTATCTATCTATGCTAAAGCTAGTCGGGAACAATAACTCTGACTTTATTCTGCTTTCTTTATGCTCCCTCGGCTTCTCAGGATTAGCGATTAAGCAATTAGTCTATTAACAGATGTTGGACTCTTTCTTCACCAGGTGCAGAAACGCTGTGGCTCAACGAAGCGCTGCAGAGTTTCATTTTAAGCTTTTTTAGTTTTTTTGTTGTTTTGACTGAACTAACAAAATTTTAAAGTGTTAATTTGTGAGTTTAACAGATACTGGCAGGTGGTAGGAGGATTTTAACACCTTTGTACAGAGTCAGGCTAGCAGTTTCCCTCTGTTTCCAGTCTTTATGCTAAGCTAAGCTAATTAAGGTATGTCCCTGAAATGTTTAAACTTTCTTTTTTTGTTTTAATTAAACTGATTGTACGCTCAGCTGTAGTGAGGCAGGAAGTACAGCTGCCTGAGAATCATACACCACCTTTAAAGCAGTGTGTACCCCCCCCCCCCCCCCCACCCAACCCCCCTTCTCTGAAGTCCAAATAGAGCGGTGACCCGATGACCCTTTGTTAAATATTATCTGCCCCATGTACTGCCTTACAATAACAGAACGCTCTGAGCCAGACGCTGACACACGGGAGTACAGCGAACAGCTTCATCAATCATTCATCCTGCAAAATTAAACTTTTCCTTGAGAATTCCTGAACGTTCAGAGGAGAAACCTGCTCCTTGTTTAACGTCTTTTTACCCGAGACATGAACAAAAACACAAAAAAGGAGAATAAAGTGTGAAGTTAATGCTTTCTGTAAGGCTTCGTGGAATGGAGGAAGTATTACTGCATTGCCTCAGGAGTTATTAATTACCCCCACAGCCAAGCCACTAATACTTTTATCAGAGTGTGGCAGCAGGCCCAGACCTCCTCTCAGTGTTTTGTGTTCTGCTGAATAAATGTTCTTTAAATAGAGAAATGCGTGCGCCCAGCTGTGATTTGACCTCACAGCTGAGAACAGTGAGGCTGCAGCTCGACGTGAGAACAGAAACTGGTTTTCACACAGAGCACAGAGAAAGTGTCGGGAGTGACACATCACTGACGAGAGGAGCTTTGTGTGTGCGGCTCACCTGCCAGGTGGGGTCGGCGTGCCGGTAGTAGCAGAAGTTGTCGGTGATCCACTTGTAGATGCAGGACAGAGTGATCTTGGTCTTCTTGCTGGCCTGCATGGCCATGCAGATGAGGGTGGCGTAGGAGTAGGGAGGCTTGATGTGCGCGTTGGTCTTGTAGTCCACCTCGTCCGGGCAGTGACCGTGAGCCACGATGCCGGGGAGCGTCTGCAACCTGCTGTAGGCCGCCGCCGTGGGCTTCCCCGGGGTCAGCGGCGTGCCGATGGAGGCGGGGTCCGCGGCCAGAGGGGAGGCCGGGGCCTCGGAGCCCAGCTGGCGGCGGGCGAACAGGTGCGGCTGGTGGTGCGGCTGCTGGGGCCCGTTGGCGCCGAGGATGGAGAACTCCTGCAGCCACTGCAGGCTGGTCAGGCTGTCGTCCAGGCTGACGGAGCTGCAGCAGCCGCTCACGCTGCTGCCGCCCCGCTCCTCCGTCTGCACCGTCACCACCTCCTCCTCCAGACCCACCGAGCCTTCAGGCCACGGGTCAGCACAGCTCAGAGACAGCATGGCTCCTCCAACACCACTCTCCTCTCTGTCACCCCAGTGCCTTCTCTCCTTATCTCCTTCTCTCCTCTCTCCTTATCTCCTTATCTCCTTCTCTTCTTCTCTCCTCTCTCCTTCTCTCCTCTGTCCTTCTCTCCTTCTCTCCTTCACTCCTTCTCTTCTTCTCTCCTCCTGGCAGGAGAGAAAATATACATTCAACTTCAACAAAGTGTGAAAGAACACTGTGTGTGTGTGTGTGTGTGTGTGTGTGTGTGTGTGTGTGTGTGTGTGTGTGTGTGTGTGTGTGTATTTGTGTGTATGTATGTGTGTGTGTGTGTGTGTGTGTGTATGTGTGTGTGTGTGTGTGTATTTGTGTGTGTTTGTATGTGTGTGTGTGTATTTGTGTGCCTTTGTATGTGTGTGTGTGTATGTATGTGTGTGTGTGTGTGTGTGTGTGTGTGTGTGTGTGTGTGTGTATTTGTGTGCGTTTGTATGTGCGTGTGTGTCTGTGTGTGCACGCGTGTATATGTGTGCGTGCATGCGCGCTCATGCGCGTGCGTGTGCGCGCACGCGCAACTGAAAGAATAGGCAAGTTTCCATTCCAGTGTCAAATTCAATTTAAATCTTAAAGGAAGGGCTCCGTCTATCACCTGGATGGGTGGTGGAAGTTAAACTCGATATTTTCCTGAAACAGTGAAACTTGTCATCCTGTCGATCAGCTCTCACAACTTTCCTGAACTTTCTCTGCTGCGCACTTGACGCTCAGCGCAGAAACATCACGGTGTTGACTTTAACTCACACAAAGGTTTGAGAGGTTTAAACACTGCTCTCACTAATATAACAAAAACAAAAAAAACATTTAAACTGAATCATTTCTGTCACACTGGAGGAAATTTGAGACGTTTTAAGCGTCAAATCATCGAGTCAGTGTGTCATAAAGCATGCAGATATGAGACGTTATGTGAAGTGATGAATTATTAGTGAAGGGTTAGGGTTTTGAAGGTTTTGAGGCCTTTAGAAGAAATGATCAAACATCCAGACTCACCTTCCTTCAGCTTGTCTCAGCTCAGCAGCTTTTTAATCCCAGAGGAGCGTCTCTCTCTCTCTCTCTCTCTCTCTCTCTCTCTCTCTCTCTCTCTCTCTCTCTCTCTCTCTCTCTCTGCGCACCTGCTGTCAACTTGTGAGTCCCGCAAAAAGAAAAGAAAAGAAAAGAAAAGAGATTCCTGCTGCTGCTGTTTGGCGCTGCGTTAGGCGCTTCTTCTCCTCCTTCTTCTTCTTCTCCTTCTTCTTGTTGCTGGAGGTCTTAGTAACGGGAGGCGTCGGGCTGCAGGAGGCAGTTTAATACCTGGTGCAGGAGGTTTGTCTAGCAACCATAGAAACGGGACACCCCCCCCCCCCACACACACACCCCCCCTCCCTCCCCTCCTCCTCCTCCTCTTGTAAACAGCTTCCCGGTCCTCTATTGGCCTGCTGGTTTCTATAGTGCTTCATTTTTAATCACTCCCGAGTCAACTGTGTGGCTGCTGCTGTTGCGGGTTCTCAAACTGAGGCCCGGGGCCGCGTGAGGGGACCCGGGGCCGCGTGAGGGGGCCCGGGGCCGCGTGAGGGGACCCGGGGCCGCGTGAGGGGGCCCGGGGCCGCATGAGGGGACCCGGGGCCGCACGAGGGGACCCGGGGCCGCACGAGGGGACCCGCTGCGACTGTTTCTCCTCCTGAGCAAGAAATAAAAATAAAGGATCAGTTCTTAAAGTTTTAGTTTGATTTAAAAGTGACTGAAAGTACACCAGGAAGCATTTTAATAGATAGAAGGAAGGAAGGAAAGGGAAGAAGGACAGAAGGAAGGAAGTAAAGTACACCAGGAAGCATTTTAATAGATAGAAGGAAGGAAGGAAAGGGAAGAAGGACAGAAGGAAGGAAGTAAAGTACACCAGGAAGCATTTAAAATAAGATGAAAGCAAACTAGATGACACAGAAGTTATAATATAGTTAGTTAGGATAGAAGGAAGAAAAGGAAGGAAGGGAGGAAGGAAGGAAGAAAGGAAGGAAGGACAGATTGAAGGAAGGAAGGAAGGAAAGATGGAAGGAAGGAAGAAAGGTAGGAAGGACAGAAGGAAGGAAGGAAGAAAGGTAGGAAGGATAGATGGAAGGAAGGAAGGAAAGGGAAGAAGGACAGAAGGAAGGAAGGAGGGAAGGAAGGAAGGAAGGAAGGAAGAAAAGGGAAGAAGGACAGAATGAAGGAAGGAAGAAGGGAAGAAGGACAGAAGGAAGGAAGGAAGGAAGGAAGGACGAAGGAAAGAAGGAAGGAAGAAAGGTAGGAAGGACGGAAGGAAGGAAGTGAAGAAGGATAGAAGGAAGAAAAGGAAGGAAGGAAGGAAGGAAGGAAGGGAGGAAGGAAGGAAGGGAGGAAGGAAGGACAGATGGAAGGAAAGATGGAAGGAAGGAAGGAAGGAAACCAGACATATCATGTGTCTTATAGATTGTTGTTGTTTGAACAGGTTTTAGTAAAGTTGTTGACATTTAAAAATAAACTTGAATGATAATTTGTGTTTTTCCACCATCATCTCCTTCAATGTTCACTTCCTTCCTTCCTTCCTTCCTTCCTTCAATCTGTCCTTCCTTCCTTTCTTCCTTCCTTCAGTCTGTCCTTCCTTCCTTTCTTCCTTCTGTCCTTCCTTCCTTTCTTCCTTCCTTCAATCTGTCCTTCCTTCCTTTCTTCCTTCTGTCCTTCCTTCCTTCAATCTGTCCTTCCTTCCTTTCTTCCTTCTGTCCTTCCTTCAGTCTGTCCTTCCTTCCTTTCTTCTGTCCTTCCTTCCTTTCTTTCTTCCTTCCTTCCTTTCTTCTGTCCTTCCTTCAATCTGTCCTTCCTTCCTTTCTTCCTTCTGTCCTTCCTTCCTTCAATCTGTCCTTCCTTCCTTTCTTCCTTCTGTCCTTCCTTCCTTCTGTCCTTCCTTCCTTTCTTCTGTCCTTCCTTCCTTTCTTTCTTTTTTCCTTCCTTCCTTCCATCTGTCCTTCCTTCAATCTGTCCTTCCTTCCTTTTTTCCTTCTGTCCTTCCTTCCTTTCTTCCTTCCTTCAATCTGTCCTTCCTTCCTTTCTTCCTTCTGTCCTTCCTTCAGTCTGTCCTTCCTTCCTTCCTTCTGTCCTTCCTTCCTTTCTTCCTTCCTTCAATCCGTCCTTCCTTCCTTCCTTCCTTCTGTCCCTCCTTCAATCTGTCCTTCCTTCCTTCCTTCCTTCTGTCCCTCCTTCAATCTGTCCTTCCTTTCTTCCTTGGAAGTGAAGAAGGAAGGAAAGGGAAGAAAGACAGAAGGAAGGAAGGACTTCCTTCCTTCCTTCCCTCTTCTCTTCTGTCCTTCCTTCTTTTCATCCCTCCTTCCTTCCTTCTGTTCTTCCTTCCATATTTCCTTCCTCCCTGTCTTTCCTTCCTGTCTTTTCCTTTTATCCTTCCTTTCATCTTTCCTTACTTCCTTTCTTCTGTCCTTCCATCATATCTTTCTCTCCCCCCCTCCCTCCTTGATTCCATCCTTCTTTCCTGTCTCCTTTTACATTACCCACAATGCAACAGGAGAGGAGTAGCAGCGTCTTCTCCTTTAACTTCACACCTCCACTTTTTATTTTTAAAAACTGTCCTCGGCCTTAACCGGTGCTGACTCAGGTGACATCATCAGCGACATCATCAGCGACATCATCAGTGACATCATCAGTGACATCATCAGCGACATCATCAGTGACATCATCAGTGACATCATCAGTGACATCATCAGATCATCACAGAATAGAGCAGAAAAGTCTTTGTTTTCATTAAACATGTGCAACGACATTGAAAGCAAACGTCATGGCAGCGGCCCTCTTTCTTTCCTTCCTCCCTTCCTTCCTTCCTTCCTTCCTTCCTTCCTTCCTTCCTTCCTTCCTTCCTTCCTTCCATCTGTCCTTCCTTCCTTCCCTCTGTCCTTCCTTCCATCCTCCTTTCCTTCCTTCCATCCTCCTTTCCTTCCATCTGTCCTTCCTTCCTTCCTTCTTTCAATTTGTCCTTCCTTCCTTCCTTCCTTCCTTCCTTCCTTCCTTCCATCTGTCCTTCCTTCCTTCCTTCTTTTCCTTGGTCCTAGTCCTCTCTGGACTAGAATAATAGGAATGAATGCAGTAATAAAGTTAATTGTTGCAGTTGTAAAATGTTATTTCTATATTCCTCCTTCCTTCCTTCCTCCTTCCTTCCTTCCTTCCTTCCTTCCTCCTTCCTTCCATCCAGGGGATGATGGTGATGGTTAGACGCCAGCAGCGTCAGACTGGAGAGGAGAGGAAGCTCTGAGCCAGCGGGGGGAAAGTTAAGGGCCAAACTGTTTGTCCTGCTTTTCTCTTCTTTTCTGTCTTATGAACAAAAGTACATTCCTTCACACACCCAGCACCCCCCCCCCCACACGCCAGCCCCCCCCTCCTCCTCCAGCCCCCCCCTCCTGCAACCTCCCCCCTCCTCCAAACCCCCCCCTCCAAATACCCCCCCACCCCCTCCACATACCCCCCCCCCTTCACCCCCCAAAGTACACAATCTGCTCTCAGTTTGTTGCTGACTTAATTTAATTTATAAAAACTGTAGAAAATATAAAATGTTGAATCCTTTAAGTCCTTCTGCTAATAAAATATAGTATAGTACTTTACTGTAGTACAGTTTGAGGTACTAGTACTTTACTGTAGTACAGTTTGAGGTACTAGTACTTTACTGTAGTACAGTTTGAGGTACTAGTACTTTACTGTAGTACAGTTTGAGGTACTTGTACTTTACTGTAGTACAGTTAGAGGTACTAGTACTTTACTGTAGTACAGTTTGAGGTACTTGTACTTTACTGTAGTACAGTTAGAGGTACTAGTACTTTACTGTAGTACAGTTAGAGGTACTAGTACTTTACTGTAGTACAGTTTGAGGTATTTGTACTTTACTGTAGTACAGTTAGAGGTATTAGTACTTTACTGTAGTACAGTTTGAGGTACTTGTACTTTACTGTAGTACAGTTAGAGGTACTAGTACTTTACTGTAGTACAGTTTGAGGTATTTGTACTTTACTGTAGTACAGTTAGAGGTACTAGTACTTTACTGTAGTACAGTTTGAGGTACTAGTACTTTACTGTAGTACAGTTTGAGGTATTTGTACTTTACTGTAGTACAGTTAGAGGTACTAGTACTTTACTGTAGTACAGTTTGAGGTACTAGTACTTTACTGTAGTACAGTTAGAGGTACTAGTACTTTACTGTAGTACAGTTTGAGGTACTAGTACTTTACTGTAGTACAGTTTGAGGTATTTGTACTTTACTGTAGTACAGTTAGAGGTACTAGTACTTTACTGTAGTACAGTTTGAGGTACTAGTACTTTACTGTAGTACAGTTTGAGGTATTTGTACTTTACTGTAGTACAGTTAGAGGTACTTTTACTTTACTGTAGTACAGTTTGAGGTATTTGTACTTTACTGTAGTACAGTTAGAGGTACTTTTACTTTACTGTAGTACAGTTTGAGGTATTTGTACTTTACTGTAGTACAGTTTGAGGTACTTTTACTTTACTGTAGTACAGTTTGAGGTACTTTTACTTTAATGTAGTACAGTTAGAGGTACTAGTACTTTACTGTAGTACAGTTAGAGGTACTAATACTTTACTGTAGTACAGTTTGAGGTACTAGTACTTTACTGTAGTACAGTCTGAGGTACTAGTACTTTACTGTAGTACAGTTTGAGGTACTAGTACTTTACTGTAGTACAGTTAGAGGTACTTTTACTTTACTGTAGTACAGTTTGAGGTATTTGTACTTTACTGTAGTACAGTTTGAGGTATTTGTACTTTACTGTAGTACAGTTAGAGGTACTTTTACTTTACTGTAGTACAGTTTGAGGTATTTGTACTTTACTGTAGTACAGTTAGAGGTACTTTTACTTTACTGTAGTACAGTTTGAGGTATTTGTACTTTACTGTAGTACAGTTAGAGGTACTAGTACTTTACTGTAGTACAGTTTGAGGTACTTTTACTTTACTGTAGTACAGTCTGAGGTACTAGTACTTTACTGTAGTACAGTTTGAGGTACTTTTACTTTAATGTAGTACAGTTAGAGGTACTAGTACTTTACTGTAGTACAGTCTGAGGTACTAGTACTTTACTGTAGTACAGTTAGAGGTACTAGTACTTTACTGTAGTACAGTCTGAGGTACTAGTACTTTAATGTAGTACAGTTAGAGGTACTAGTACTTTACTGTAGTACAGTCTGAGGTACTAATACTTTACTGGAGTATAGTTTGAGGTACTAGTACTTTACTGTAGTACAGTTAGAGGTACTTTTACTTTAATGTAGTACAGTTTGAGGTACTAGTACTTTACTGTAGTACAGTTAGAGGTACTTTTACTTTAATGTAGTACAGTTTGAGGTACTGGTACTTTACTGTAGTACAGTTTGAGGTACTTGTACTTTACTGTAGTACAGTTAGAGGTACTAGTACTTTACTGTAGTACAGTTTGAGGTACTTGTACTTTACTGTAGTACAGTTTGAGGTACTAGTACTTTACTGTAGTACAGTTTGAAGTACTTGTACTTTACTGTAGTACAGTTTGAGGTACTAGTACTTTACTGTAGTACAGTTTGAGGTACTTGTACTTTACTGTAGTACAGTCTGAGGTACTAGTACTTTACTATAGTACAGTTTGAGGTACTAGTACTTTACTGTAGTACAGTTTGAGGTACTAGTACTTTTACTGTAATACTGCATACTACATCAGTATAATACTGCAGTACTTTCACATTGCACTAAATTTACTAAATTCTCTTTTTTACATGATTTCCCTGAACTACCCACCAGCCCTGTTTACTTTCTATGTTTCTGTTATATATATATTATTATTATATTATATATATAATTATATATTATTATATTAAATACATGAGATTGATGTTAAACACTAATAAACTGTTTTTATGAGTTAAAGAACAAACATGTCAGATATTTATGGAACAATAATCCAACAGTCCAAAGTTCACTGAGCTTTGGTTTAACAGGAGAACATCAAGTGTTGTGTTCTGGCTCCCTCTGCTGGTCACATTACATTATATTATATTATATCATATCATATCATAGTATATCATATTATATTATATCATATTATATTATATTATATTATTTTATATTATTTTATATTTATCAGGATATGAGACGTTTTAAAAATATCTTCTCTTTGAGTTTTTGAATTAAGCACTTTTACTTGTTACTGAGTATTTAAACATGAATAAATTAGTACTTTTATATAAGTTAGTGATATATAGTGATATAGTGATATATAGTGATATATAGTGATATACTGATATATAGTGAATACTTCTCCAGCTGTCTGTAAACTCTCTGCTGTGTTGTGATCAGCTGACCTGCTCCTCGGTCACATGACTCCATCCGCTTCCTCTGTCTCTACAGTCATCTGCTGAACTCTGCTGGAGGCAAGTATCACACTAACGACCCACAACACCTTTTACAAACTTCTGCTTTTATACTTTTCATCCTGATAAAAGACAAACCCGAGCTGAACTCACTCAGCTGGAGGCGAGCACGAGACTCTGCACGAGACTCTGCAGAACTCGGTTATAAAACCTGATGGTTTAGTGAAGTCTGCTCGGTCTCGCGCTGCTGGTTTGGCGGGAGATGAGGGTTTAATAAGTTTAAATGTTACAGGAATAAACTTTTGAATGTGTGTTTAATGTAAGCCGAGTTGACAGGTGGACTCTGCTCGTGCTCTCACTCCGGACAGTTTCCCGCGTTAAGGCGCGTAAATCATCTCAGAGTCATGGAAACTTTAAATATGCGGGTTTCTAAATGGAGTTTGGCCTCGTGCGGGTTTTTTTTTTCTTGCGGGGGTTTTGACAACCAGCGGGTCACGTGACAGTGTGTGAGAGTGTAGAAGTTTAAAAAGATGAACACTAAACAGTTTAATATGTAGATTTATTTCGTTTTAATGTTTAATGTCGTGTTAAATAAAATAAAAACCGCCATGACAGCAAAGAGACGGTCAGAGGTCAAAGTCAGCTGCTGCACCTTCAGCGATAAGAGATGAAGAGATTAAAGCTCATCATCATCTTCATCATCATCAGGAAGGACACTTTATCTCTTTTTACTGTCTCCATATTGGGTTAGTTTAAATTTAAAGGGTTAAAAATGTCTAAGTGGTGTAACCATAAAAACTTTGGAAGGAAGGAAGGAAGGAAGGAAGGAAGGAGGGAGGGAGGAATAAAGGAGGGAGGGAGGGAGTAAGGGAGGAATAAAGGAAGGAAGGAAGGAAGGAAGGAGAATATATTAGAGGATTATGGCAAAAATGTCTAAGTGGTGTAACCATAAAAACTTTGGAAGGAGGGAGGGAGGGAGGGAGGGAGGGGGGGGGGGAGGGAGGGAGGGAGGGGGGGGGAGGGAGGGAGGAATAAAGGAAGGAGGGAGGGAGGAAGGAAGGAAGGAAGGAAGGAAGGAATGAGAATATATTAGAGGATTATGGTAAAAATGTCTAAGTGGTGTAACCATAAAAACTTTGGGAGGAAGGAGGGAGGGAGGAATAAAGGAAGGAAGGAAGGAGAGAGGGAATAAGGGGAGGAATAAAGGAAGGAAGGAAGGAAGGAATGAGAATATATTAGAGGATTATGGTAAAAAATAGCTAAGTGGTGTAACCATAAAAACTTTGGAAGGAATGGAGTGAGGAAGGAAGGAAGGACAGAAAGAAGGAAGGAAGGAAGGAGGGAGGGAGGGGGGGGAGGGAAGTCAGCTGCTGCACCTTCTGTGATAAGAGATGAAGAGATTAAAGCTCATCATCATCAGGAAGGACACTTTATCTTTATCTATATATTAGAGGATTATGGTAAAAATGTCTAAGTGGTGTAACCATAAAAACTTTGGAGGGAAAGAGGGAGGGAGGGAGGGAGGGAGGGAGGGAGGGAGGGAGGAATGACAGAAGGAATGGAGTGAAGAAGGAAGCAAGGAAGGAAGGAAGGAAGGAGAATATATTAGAGGATTATGGCAAAAATGTCTAAGTGGTGTAACCATAAAAACTTTGGAAGGAGGGAGGGAGGGGGGGGAAAGGAGGGGGAGAGGAGGGAGGGAGGGAGGGAGTGAGTAAGGGAGGAATAAAGGAAGGAAGGAAGGAATGAGAATATATTAGAGGATTATGGTAAAAATGTCTAAGTGGTGTAACCATAAAAACTTTGGAAGGAAGGAAGGGAGGGAGGGAGGGAGGGAGGAAAATGTCTAAGTGGTGTAACCATAAAACTTCGGAAGGAAGAGAGGGAGGGAGAGAGGAAGGAGGGAGGGAGGAAGGAAGGGAGGAGAATATATTAGAGGATTATGGTAAAAATGTCTAAGTGGTGTAACCATAAAAACTTTGGAAGGAGGGAGGGGAGGGAGAGAGGAAGGAGGGAGGGAGGAAGGAAGGAAGGAAGGAGGGAGGGAGGGAGGGAGGGAGGGAGGGAGGGAGGAAGGAAGGGAGGGAGGATTAAAGGAAGGAAGGAAGGCGAATATATCTAAGGATTATGGTAAAAATGTCTAAATGGTGTAACCATAAAAACTTTGGAAGGGAGGAGGGAGGAAGGAAGGAGGGAAGGAAGGAAAGAGGGAGGGAGTAAAGGAGGAATAAATAAAAGAAGGAAGGAGGGAGGGAGGGAGGAGAATATATTAGAGGATTATGGTAAAAATGTCTAAGTGGTGTAACCATAAAAACTTTGGAAGGAATGGAGTGAGGAAGGAAGGAAGGACATAAAGAAGGAAGGAAGGAAGGAGTGAGGGAGTGAGGGAGGAAGGAAGGAAGGGGGGAGGGAAGTCAGCTGCTGCACCTTCAGTGATAAGAGATGAAGAGATTAAACCTCATCATCATCATCAGGAAGGACACTTCTTCTTTCTTTCTTTCTTTCTTTTATTCTCATTGGATAAAATATTTTGTGGTTACACCATTTGACATGTTCAGGAGCATTCAGTTTTACTTTTGGTTAAAAAATGGTGCAAATGTCATTTAAATGATATAAAACCAACAAAAATACTAAAAGTACATTTTAACAAACCTGATTTTAAATCTAGTTTAACTGATTTCTTTTTAACCCTTTATAGGGCACTTATTGAAAGGAAGGGAGGAAGGAAGGAAGGAAGGAGGGAGGAAGGAAGAAAGAAGGAAGGAAGGAAAAAGCAAGGGGGATGGAGGAAGGAAAGAAGGAAGGGAGGAGAGAAGGAGGGAGGCAGGAAGAACAGATGGAAGGAAGGAAAGGAAGGAAGGAAAGACAGAGGAAGGAAAGAAGGAAGGGAGGAGAGAAGGAGGGAGGGAGGAAGGACAGATGGAAGGAAGGAAAGGAAGGAAGGATGGAGGAAATAAGGAACGAGGGAGGGAGAAAGGAAAAGAGGAAGGGAAGAAAGAAGGCAGGGAGGAAAGAAAGGAAGGAAAGAAGGAAGGAAGGAAGGAAAGAAGGATATTTTGGATATTTACAGAAGTTACCAAATATAATTTTTGTGTGTCTCAGTCGTCTGAAGCCGAGAGGACCGACCTCGTCTCCGACCTCGTCTCCGACCTCGTCTCCGACCTCGTCTCCGACCTCGTCTCCGACCTCGTCTCCGACCTCGTCTGCTGAGAAACAAAATGCCGTCCAACAAATCTGTGAGTGACGCTCCGATCGCTCAGTTCATCAACTGCAGGATCCTGAGAGAGCATCAGCTGCAGAGGTAGGAGGGAGGGAGGGAGGGAGGGGGAAGGAGGGAGGGAGGGAGGGAGGGGGGAGGGAGGGAAGGAAGGAAGGAAGGGGGAGGGGGAGGGGAAGGAGGAAGGAAGGAGGGAGGGGGAGGGAGGGAGGGAGGGAGGGAGGGAGGGAGGGAAGGAAGGAGGGGAGGGGAAGGAGAAAGGAAGGAAGGAGGGAGGGGGAGGGAGGGGGGAGGAAGGGGGGAGGGGGGGGGGAGGGGAAGGAGGAAGGAAGGAGGGGGGGGGAGAGAGGAAGGAGGGAGGGGGAGGGAGGGAGGAAGGGGGAAGGAAGGAAGGAAAGAGGAAGGGAAGAAGGAATGAGGGAGGTAGGAGGGAAGGAAGGAAGGAAGGGAGGGAGGGAGGGAGGGAAGGAGGGGGGGGAGGGAGGGAAGGAAGGAAGGAAGGGAGGGAGGGAGGGAGGGAAAGAGGGGGGGAGGGAGGGAGGGAGGGAGGGAAGGAAGGAAGGAAGGACAAACGAGAGGGAGGAAGGAATGGAGATAGGGAGGAAAGGAGGGAGAGAGGGACGGAGAGAGGGAGGAAGGAAGGAAAGAATGGAGGGAGGGAGGGAGGAAGGAAAGGAGGGAGGAAAGAAAGAAAGAAAGAATGAAGGGAGGGAGGAAGAAAGGGAGGGAGGAAGGAAGGAAGGGAGGAAGAAAGGGAGGGAGGGAGGGAGGGAGGGAGGGAGGAAGGAAGGAAGGGAGGAAGAAAGGGAGGGAGGGAGGGAGGAAGGAAGAGAGAGAAACAAAATGCTGTCCAACAAATCTGTGAGTGACGCTCCGATCGCTCAGTTCATCAACTGCAGGATCCTGAGAGAGCATCAGCTGCAGAGGTAGGAGGGAGGGAGGGAGGGAAGGGGGGGGGGGGGGGGGAGAGGAGGGCGGGAGGGTGGAAGGAAGGGAGGGAGGGAACGAGAGGGAAGAAGGACAGAAGAAATGAGGGAGGGAGGGAGGAAGGGGGGAAGGAAGGAAGGGAGGGAGGCAGGGAGGATGGAATAAAGGAAGGGAGGGAGGGAGGAAGGAAAGAATGAAGGGTGGGAGGGAGGGAGGACAAATGGGAGGGAGGGAGAAAGGGAGGGAGGGAGGGAGGAAGGAAAGAATGAAGGGAGGGAGGGAGGAAGGGAGGGAACGAGAGGGAAGAAGGACAGAAGGAATGAGGGAGGGAGGGAGGGAGGAAGGGGGGAAGGAAGGAAGTAAAGAGGAAGGGAAGAAGGAAGGAAGGGAGGTAGGAGGGAAGGAAGGAAGGAAGGGAGGGAGGGAAGGGGGGGAAAGAAAGAAAGAAAGAACGACAAATGGGAGGGAGGGAGGAAGGGAGGGAGGGAGGAAGGAAAGAATGAAGGGAGGGAGGGAGGAAGGAAGGAAGGAAGGAAGGAAGGACAAATGGGAGGGAGGGAGGAAGGAAGGAAGGGAGGCAGGAAGGGAGGTAGGGAGGGAGGAGGGAAGGAAGGAAGGACGAATGGGAGGGAAGAAGGAAGGGAGGGAAGGAAGGAAGGTAGGGAGGGAGGAAGGAAGGGAGGGAGGGAGTGAGGGAGGAGGGAGGAAGGGAGGAAGGAAGGGAGAGAGGAAGAAAGGGAGAGAGGGAGGGAGGGATGGATGGACAGAGGGAGGAAGGAAGGAAAGAAAGAATGAAGGAGGGAGGGAGGAAGGAAGGGAGGGAGGACAAATGGAAGGAAGGAAGGAAGGAAGGGAGGGAGGTTGGAATAGAGGAAGGGAGGCAGGAAGGGAGGTAGGGAGGGAGGAGGGAAGGAAGGAAGGACGAATGGGAGGGAAGAAGGAAGGGAGGGAAGGAAGGAAGGTAGGGAGGGAGGAAGGAAGGGAGGGAGGGAGTGAGGGAGGGAGGGAGGAAGGGAGGAAGGAAGGGAGAGAGGAAGAAAGGGAGAGAGGGAGGGAGGGATGGACAGAGGGAGGAAGGAAGGAAAGAAAGAATGAAGGAGGGAGGGAGGAAGGAAGGGAGGGAGGACAAATGGAAGGAAGGAAGGAAGGATGGGAGGGAGGTTGGAATAGAGGAAGGGAGGTTGGAATAGAGGAATGGAGGGAGGGAGGGAAGGAGGAAGGGAGGAGGGAGGAAGGAAGGGAGGGAGGAAGAAAGGAAGGAAGGAGTATTATGAGTGATGTAGTATTACAGTAAAAGTGTGTGTCTGCGTCTGCGTGTGTGTGTGTGTGTGTATGTGTGTATGTGTATGTGTGTGTGTGTGTGTGTGTGTGTGTCTGTGTGTGTCTGTCTGTCTGTGTGTGTGTGTGTGTGTGTGTGTGTGTATCTCTCTCTCTGTGTGTGTGTGTGTGTGTGCGCGTGTGTGTGTGTGTGTGTGTGTGTGTGTGTGTGTGTGTGTGTGTGTGTGTGTGCAGAGAGGACTTGTGGGTGCGTGATGGGAAGATTTTAGACCCGGAGAAGCTCTTCTTCGATGAGCAGGGTTACGCTGACCAGAGAGTCGACTGTGGAGGCAGCATCATCGCACCGGGCTTCATAGACGTCCAGATCAACGGTACACACACACACACACACACACACACACACACACACACACACACAGAGAGACACAGACACACACACACACACAGAGACAGACACACACACACACACACACACACACACACACACACACACACACAGAGAGACACAGACACACACACACACACAGAGACAGACACACACACACACACACACACACACAGAGAGAGACACACACACACACACACACACACACACACACACACACACATAGAGAGACACACACACACACACACACACACAGAGAGAGAGAGAGAGAGAAAGAGACACACACACACACACACACACAGACACACACAGAGAGAGACACAAAGACACATACACACATACACACACACAGAGAGACACACACACAGAGAGAGAGACACACACACACACACAGAGAGAGACACACACACAGAGAGAGACACACACACACACACAGACAGAGAGACAGACACACACACAGAGAGAGACACACACACACACACACACAGAGACACACACACACACAGACACACACACACACACACACACACACACACACACACACACACAGAGAGAGACACACACACACAGAGACACACAGAGAGACACACACACACACACACATACATACAAGGGAGGGAGGAAGGAAAGATGGAAGGAAGGAAGAGAGGAATAGAGGAGGAAGGAAGGAAGAGAGAGAGGGAGGAAGGAAGGAAGACAGGAAGGAAAGAAGGACAAATAGAAAGATGGAAGGAAGGAAGAGAGGAAGGAAGGGAGGAATAGAAGAAGGGAAGAATAGAGGAAGGAAGGAAGAAGAGAGGAAGGAAAGAAGGACAAATAGAAAGATGGAAGGAAGAAAAAGAAGGAAGGGAAGAAGACAGGTAAGAAAGATGGAGGGAAGGGAGGAAGGAAGGACAAATAGAAAGAAGGAAGGAAGGAAGGAAGGAAAGATGGAAGGAAGGAGGGAAGGAAGGAAGGGAGGAAGAAAGGAAGAGAGGAAGGAAGGGAGGAATAGAAGAAGGGAAGAATAGAGGAAGGAAGGAAGGAAGGAAGGAAGGAAGGAAGAAGAGAGGAAGGAAAGAAGGACAAATAGAAAGATGGAAGGAAGAAAGGACAAATGGAAGTAAGGAAGAAAAAGAAGGAAGGGAAGAAGACAGGAAAGAAGACAGGAAGGAAAGATGGAAGGAGGGAAGGATAGATGAATGGAAGGAAGGAAGAGAGGAAGGGAGGAAGGAAGGAAGGACAAATAGAAAGAAGGAAGGGAAGAAGAGAGGAAAGAAGGAAGGAAGGACAAATGGAAGGAAGAGAGGAATAGAGGAAGGAAGGAAGGAAGAGAGAGAGAGAGGAAGGAAGGAAGACAGGAAGGAAAGAAGGACAAATAGAAAGAAGGAAGGGAAGAAGACAGGAAGGAAGGAAGGAAGGAAGGAAGGAAGGACAAATAGAAAGAAGGAAGGAGAAAAAGAAGGAAGGGAAGAAGACAGGAAAGAAAGATGGAAGGAAGGAGGGAAGGAAGGAAGGAAGGAAGGAAGGAAGGAAAGAAGGACAAATAGAAAGAAGGGAAGAAAACAGGAAGGAAAGATGGAAGGAAGGACGGAAGGAAGAAGGACTAATAGAAAGAAGGAAGGGAAGAAGACAGGAAAGAAGGAAGGAAGGACAAATGGAAGGAAGGAGGGAAGGAAGGAAGGAAAGAAGGACAAATAGAAAGAAGGAAGGAAGGAAGGAAGGAAAGATGGAAGGAAGGGAGGAAGGAAGGAAAGACATAGAAAGACAACATGAACATGAGGAATGAAGTGATGATGCTGACTGTGGGAAGGAGGGAGGATGGAAGGAAGGGAGGGAAAGAAAGATGGAAGGAGGGAAGGAAGGAAGGAAGGAAGGTAGGGAGGAATAGAGAGAAGGAGGAAGGAAGGGAAGCAGGAAGGGAAGAAGACAGGAAAGAAGGAAGGAAGGACAAATGGAAGGAAGGAGGGAGGGAGGAAAGGTGGGAGGAAGGAATGAAGGGAGGATGGACGGAAGGAATGAAGTGATGATGCTGACTGTAGCGGCAGGGAGGAAGTAAGGAAGAGAGGAAGGGAGGGAGGGAGAGAGGAAGGGAGGGAGGAAGGAAAGAAGGGAGTAAGGAAGGAAGGAATGAAGGGAGGATGCTGAGCAGTGTGAGTCTCTCTGCAGGAGGATACGGGATGGACTTCTCTCAGCCCTCTGAAGACGTCAGCGCTGGAGTTTCCTTCGTCGCCAAAAAGATCCTGGAGCACGGAGTCACGTCCTTCTGCCCACCCTGGTCACGTCTCCACCTGCTGTCTACCACAAGGTAACGAGGGAGGGAGGAAGGGAGGAAGGGAGGAGGGAGGGGGGAGGGAGGGAGGAAGGAAGGAAGGGAGGGAGGCAGGAGGGAGGGAGCACGGAGTCACGTCCTTCTGCCCCACCCTGGTCACGTCTCCGCCTGCTGTCTACCACAAGGTAACAAGGGAGGGAGGGAGAGAGGGAGGGAGGGAGGAAGGGAGGGAGGGAGGGAGCACGGAGTCACTTCCTTCTGCCCCACTCTGGTCACGTCTCCACCTGCTGTCTACCACAAGGTAACGAGGGAGGGAGGGAGGGAGGGAGAGAGGGAAGGAAGGGAGAGGAGGAGGGAGGGAGGGAGGGAGGAAGGAAGGAAGGGAGGGAGGGAGGGAGGGAGGGAGGCAGGGAGGGAGGGAGCACGGAGTCACTTCCTTCTGCCCCACTCTGGTCACGTCTCCACCTGCTGTCTACCACAAGGTAACGAGGGAGGGAGGGGAGGGAGGGAAGGAAGGAGGGAGGGATGGAGAAAGGGAGGGAGGGAGGAAGGGAGGGAGGGGAGGGGAGGAGGGAGGGAGGAAGGAAGGAAGGGAGGGAGGCAGGGAGGGAGGGAGCACGGAGTCACCTCCTTCTGCCCCACTCTGGTCACTTCTCCACCTGCTGTCTACCACAAGGGTAACGAGGGAGGGAGGGAGGGAGGGAGGGAAGGGAGGGAGGGAGAGAGGGAGGAAGGAAGGGAGGGAGGAAGGAAGGAAGGGAGGGAGGGAGCACGGAGTCACCTCCTTCTGCCCCACTCTGGTCACTTCTCCACCTGCTGTCTACCACAAGGTAACGAGGGAGGGAGGGAGGGAGGGAGAGAGGGAGGGAGAGAGAGAGGGAGAGAGGAAGGGAGGGAGGGAGGGAGGAAGGAAGGAAGGGAGGGAGGCAGGGAGGGAGGGAGCACGGAGTCACGTCCTTCTGCCCCACTCTGGTCACGTCTCCGCCTGCTGTCTACCACAAGGTAACGAGGGAGGGAGGAAGGGAGGGAGGGGGGGAGGAAGGGAGGGAGGGAGGAAGGAGGGATGGAGGGAGGAAGGAAGGGAGGCAGGGAGGGAGGGAGCACGGAGTCACGTCCTTCTGCCCCACCTGGTCACGTCTCCACCTGCTGTCTACCACAAGGTAACGAGGGAGGGAGGAAGGGAGGGAGGGAGGGAGGGAGGAAGGAAGGAAGGAAGGGAGGCAGGGAGGGAGGGAGGGAGCACGGAGTCACGTCCTTCTGCCCCACCCTGGTCACGTCTCCGCCTGCTGTCTACCACAAGGTAACGAGGGAGGGAGGGAGGGAAGGAAGGAGGGAGGGATGGAGGGGAGGAGGGAGGGAGGGAGGAGGAAGGA
>NW_026518598.1:20000-22500 GCF_027409825.1 Scomber japonicus | reverse complement strand
GCTGCTCCTCCTGCTGCTGAGGAGCTGCTGCCGGGCTGACGAAGGTAAGACACGGATTGTCCCTCAGCTGCTCCCGTAGCTGCAGATCAATAATAATCAGTACCTTTAGTATCTCTGATCAGGATCAATAATAATCAGTACCTTTAGTATCTCTGATCAATAATAATCAATACCTTTAGTATCTCTATCAGTGATCAATAATAATACCTTTAGTATCTCTGATCAGTGATCAATAATAATACCTTTAGTATCTCAGAAGGAGAATCTATGAATAAGAGCTAATAATCACATTATTGATATTTATAAACTCTAATCTTAATCTTGCTCATGTTAATTAATCGTTGCCATGGCAGCAAAGGTTCATATCTGATGATCTGAACCCAAATATGATCAATAAACTAGACATGACCCAGAGTTACCATGGTTACCATGGTTACTACACTGTTCATCAAGGAGGGTTAGAGTTACTATGGTTACTAAACTGTTCATCAAGGAGGGTTAGAGTTACTATGGTTACTAAACTGTTCATCAAGGAGGGTTACTATGGTTACTAAACTGTTCATCAAGGGGGGTTACTATGGTTACTACACTGTTCATCAAGGAGGGTTAGGGTTACTATGGTTACTAAACTGTTCATCAAGGAGGGTTAGTGTTACTATGGTTACTAAACTGTTCATGAAGGAGGGTTACTATGGTTACTAAACTGTTCATCAACGAGGGTTATGGTTACTATGGTTACTACACTGTTCATCAAGGAGGGTTAGGGTTACTATGGTTACTACACTGTTCATCAAGGAGGGTTAGTGTTACTATGGTTACTAAACTGGTCATCAAGGAGGGTTAGGGTTACTATGGTTACTAAACTGTTCATCAAGGAGGGTTACTATGGTTACTCAACTGTTCATCAAGGAGGGTTACTATGGTTACTAAACTGTTCATCAAGGAGGGTTAATATGGTTACTAAACTGTTCATCAAGGAGGGTTAGGGTTACTATGGTTACTAAACGTTCATCAAGGAGGGTTAGGGTTACTATGGTTACTAAACTGTTCATCAAGGAGGGTTAGAGTTACTATGGTTACTAAACTGTTCATCAAGGAGGGTTACTATGGTTACTCAACTGTTCATCAAGGAGGGTTACTATGGTTACTAAACTGTTCATCAAGGAGGGTTACTATGGTTACTAAACTGTTCATCGAGGAGGGTTAGGGTTACTATGGTTACTAAACTGTTCATCAAGGAGGGTTACTATGGTTACTAAACTGTTCATCAAGGAGGGTTACTATGGTTACTAAACTGTTCATCAAGGAGGGTTAGGGTTACTATGGTTACTAAACTGTTCATCAAGGAGGGTTAGAGTTACTATGGTTACTAAACTGTTCATCGAGGAGGGTTTGTTTCTGTCATACGGTTCCTCAGGTAGATGTTCTTTGTTTCTGTCATACGGTTCCTCAGGTAGGAGCGGTTCTTTGTTTCTGTCATACGGTTCCTCAGGTAGATGTTCTTTGTTTCTGTCATACGGTTCCTCAGGTAGGAGCGGTTCTTTGTTTCTGTCATACGGTTCCTCAGGTAGGAGCTGTTTCTGTCATACGGTTCCTCAGGTAGGAGCGGTTCTTTGTTACTGTCATACGGTTCCTCAGGTAGGAGCTGTTTCTGTCATACGGTTCCTCAGGTAGGAGCGGTTCTTTGTTTCTGTCATACGGTTCCTCAGGTAGGAGCTGTTTCTGTCATACGGTTCCTCAGGTAGGAGCTGTTCTTTGTTTCTGTCATACGGTTCCTCAGGTAGGAGCGGTTCTTTGTTTCTGTCATACGGTTCCTCAGGTAGGAGCTGTTCTTTGTTTCTGTCATACGGTTCCTCAGGTAGATGTTCTTTGTTTCTGTCATACGGTTCCTCAGGTAGGAGCTGTTCTTTGTTTCTGTCATACGGTTCCTCAGGTAGGAGCGGTTCTTTGTTTCTGTCATACGGTTCCTCAGGTAGGAGCGGTTCTTTGTTTCTGTCATACGGTTCCTCAGGTAGATGTTCTTTGTTTCTGTCATACGGTTCCTCAGGTAGGAGCGGTTCTTTGTTTCTGTCAAACGGTTCCTCAGGTAGGAGCGGTTCTTTGTTTCTGTCATACGGTTCCTCAGGTAGATGTTCTTTGTTACTGTCATACGGTTCCTCAGGTAGGAGCGGTTCTTTGTTTCTGTCATACGGTTCCTCAGGTAGTTGTTCTTTGTTTCTGTCATACGGTTCCTCAGGTAGGAGATGTTCTTTGTTTCTGTCATACGGTTCCTCAGGTAGGAGCGGTTCTTTGTTTCTGTCATACGGTTCCTCAGGTAGGAGCGGTTCTTTGTTTCTGTCACACGGTTCCTCAGGTAGGAGCTGTTCTTTGTTTCTGTCATACGGTTCCTCAGGTAGGAGCGGTTCTTTGTTTCTGTCATACGGTTCCTCAGGTAGGAGCGGTTCTTTGTTTCTGTCATACGGTTCCTCAGGTAGGAGCGGTTCTTTGTTTCTGTCATACG
>NW_026518598.1:0-5000 GCF_027409825.1 Scomber japonicus | reverse complement strand
CTCACTGAGGTTCTAGAGAGTCCTAACTGGGTTCTACTGATGAGGTTCTGCTGATGAGGTTCTACTGATGAGATTCTACTGATGAGGTTCTACTGATGAGGTTCTACTGATGAGGTTCTACTGATGAGGTTCTACTGATGAGGTTCTACTGATGAGATTCTACTGATGAGGTTCTACTGATGAGGTTCTACTGATGAGGTTCTACTGATGAGGTTCTGCTGATGAGGTTCTGCTGATGAGGTTCTACTGATGAGGTTCTGCTGATGAGATTCTACTGATGAGGTTCTACTGATGAGGTTCTACTGATGAGGTTCTGCTGATGAGGTTCTACTGATGAGGTTCTACTGATGAGGTTCTGCTGATGAGGTTCTGCTGATGAGGTTCTACTGATGAGGTTCTACTGATGAGGTTCTGCTGATGAGGTTCTACTGATGAGGTTCTACTAATGAGGTTCTACTGATGAGGTTCTACTGATGAGGTTCTACTAATGAGATTCTGCTGATGAGGTTCTACTAATGAGATTCTGCTGATGAGGTTCTACTGATGAGGTTCTACTGATGAGGTTCTACTGATGAGGTTCTAGCAGGTCAGAGGTTCTGGTAGGTTTCAGGGTTACTGAGGAATTTGCAGGTTCATTAAAGAACCTTTTAGTACGTTCTGGGACACTTGAAGAACCAGTTCAGTAACTCAGAGGTATCAGAGGAACGTTCCCACCAGTCAGTTTCTTTCTGGAACATTTAGGAACCTTTTTAAGAACACAGGAACATTTTTAGAAACCGTTTAAAACACTTTGTGAGGAACGTTCTAAGGTCACAGGAAGGTTCTTTAATCTTTATTTAAGGAACATTTAAGGAACATGTAAGGAAGTATTTCATGAATCTAATCTAAGAATGATTTAAAGAACCTTTGAAGTAACATTTGAGGAACGTTCTAAGGACACAGGAACCCACAGGTACTGGACAGGACTCCAGGAACCCTTCAGGAGGAGCTTACAGGGAACCCAGGGAACACAGCTTCTCTTTATCAAACCGGGAATATTTTTGGAACTTTTAAGAACCTTTTGTGGAACATTTCTGCATCTTTGAGGAACTTTTTAAAAACATGAACAAACCTTTTAGTAACTGAGTTGGGTTCTAAGGCGGGAACTTAAAGGATTACCCTCGGAACCTTTTCAGTAACATTTTAGGATCTTTGAGGAACGTTCTGAGTCTTTCTGGGAGCTCACATGGAACTTATATTCCAAGGAACCGGGAACCTTTGAGGGATCTTTTAGGAACAGACAAACCTTCGTAGGTACCTTTTGAGGATCCAGGAGTCCAGGAAACGTTTGTGGAACCCTTTAATGAAACCTACCAGTGTTTTAAGGAACCTTATGAGGAACCCACAAAGATTTGTAGGAGCTTTCAGCAACTGTTGAGGAACCCAGCAACATTTAGCACCCAAGAACCATTTAAGGACCTTTGAGGGACTTTTTAAAGATGCAGAAAGCTTTTCAGTCACATGACCAGGAACCTGCTGAGGATCACTGTGGGTTCTTTGAGGAACCTTTAAAGAACCACAGGACCTTTATTTCAACTTGTGATATTTTGGGAAACATTAGGAAACCTTTAGAGGAGTGTTGGTGACCTTTGACCCCTGACAGGAGAACATCAAGTTCCTCATCATCAGGAGGAACCGTGTTCAGTCCAGTTCTATTAAAGTAAACATGAGACTGTGTGTGTGTGTGTGTGTGTGTGTGTGTGTCTGTGTGTGTGTGTGTGTGTGTGTGTGTGTTACTCATGCGGTGGTGAATACCCTGCACCATTGTTTCCATAGTAACGGCTATCCAGTTACATCTCACTAATGTCATCACCAGAGACTACTACTGTTACAGTAGCCCCACACACACACACACACACACACACACACACACACACACAGGCTCCACATGTATGTGCGTGTTGTATGAGGTGTTGATGTGTTGGTGTGTGTGTGTGTGTGTGTGTGTGTGTGTGTGTGTGTGTGTGTGTGTTAACGAGCCTTAAAGGAACAGTACACCTCTGCTGTTGAGCTCTGCTGTGATTGGCTGTGGCAGGTGGCGTTCCTCAGGGTTCTGGTTCCTCAGGGTTCTGGTTCCTCAGGGTTCTGGTTGCTCAGTGTTCTGGTTCCTCAGGGTTCTGGTTCCTCAGGGTTCTGGACAGTGAGTTTAGGACAGGTGTAATGAGACTGTGTTCTACCTGTCCAGGTGAGATAGGACAGGTGTAATGAGACTGTGTTCTACCTGTCCAGGTGAGTTAGGACAGGTGTAATGAGACTGTTCTACCTGTCCAGGTGAGATAGGACAGGTGTAATGAGACTGTTCTACCTGTCCAGGTGAGTTAGGACAGGTGTAATGAGACTGTGTTCTACCTGTCCAGGTGAGTTAGGACAGGTGTAATGAGACTGTGTTCTACCTGTCCAGGTGAGTTAGGACAGGTGTAATGAGACTGTTCTACCTGTCCAGGTGAGTTAGGACAGGTGTAATGAGACTGTTCTACCTGTCCAGGTGAGTTAGGACAGGTGTAATGAGACTGTTCTACCTGTCCAGGTGAGTTAGGACAGGTGTAATGAGACTGTGTTCTACCTGTCCAGGTGAGTTAGGACAGGTGTAATGAGACTGTGTTCTACCTGTCCAGGTGAGTTAGGACAGGTGTAATGAGACTGTTCTACCTGTCCAGGTGAGTTAGGACAGGTGTAATGAGACTGTTCTACCTGTCCAGGTGAGTTAGGACAGGTGTAATGAGACTGTGTTCTACCTGTCCAGGTGAGTTAGGACAGGTGTAATGAGACTGTGTTCTACCTGTCCAGGTGAGTTAGGACAGGTGTAATGAGACTGTTCTACCTGTCCAGGTGAGTTAGGACAGGTGTAATGAGACTGTTCTACCTGTCCAGGTGAGTTAGGACAGGTGTAATGAGACTGTGTTCTACCTGTCCAGGTGAGATAGGACAGGTGTAATGAGACTGTTCTACCTGTCCAGGTGAGTTTGGGGAGGTGTGCCGGGGGCGTCTGCGGGTCCCGGGCAGGAAGGAGAACTACGTGGCCATTAAGACTCTGAAGGGCGGCTACACGGACAAGCAGAGGCGGGACTTCCTGTCGGAGGCGTCCATCATGGGTCAGTTCCAGCACCCGAACATCATCCACCTGGAGGGCGTCATCACCACTTCCTGTCCCGTCATGATCCTCACCGAGTTCATGGAGAACGGAGCGCTAGACAGCTTCCTGAGGGTGAGACAGGAACTTCACCTGTCTGTCTGTACCTGTCTGTCTCTACCTGTCTGTGTCTACCTATCTGTCTCCACCTGTCTCACTCTCTCCACCTGTCTGTCTCTACCTGTCTGTCTCCACCTGTCTTTCTATACCTGTCTTTCTATACCTGTCTGTCTCCACCTGTCTGTCTGTACCTGTCTATCTGTACCCGTCTGTCTATATCTATCTGTCTCTACCTGTCTGTCTCTACCTGTCTGTCTCTACCTGTCTGTCTCCACCTGTCTTTCTCTACCTGTCTTTCTCTACCTGTCTGTCTCACTCTGTCCACCTGTCTGTCTCTACCTGTCTGTCTCCACCTGTCTGTCTCCACCTGTCTTTCTCTACCTGTCTTTCTCTACCTGTCTGTCTCACTCTGTCCACCTGTCTGTCTCTACCTGTCTGTCTCCACCTGTCTCACTCTGTCCACCTGTCTGTCTATACCTGTCTGTCTCACTCTGTCCACCTGTGTGTCTGTCTCCACCTGTCTCACTCTCTCCACCTGTCTGTCTGCAGATGAATGATGGACAGTTCACCACCATCCAGTTGGTAGGAATGCTTCGTGGCATCGCGGCTGGGATGAAGTATCTGTCTGACATGAGCTTCGTCCACCGAGACCTCGCAGCTCGTAACATCCTGGTCAACTCCAACCTGGTCTGTAAGGTGAGACACCTGTCTGTCTGCTCACCTGTCTG
This sequence comes from Scomber japonicus, assembly GCF_027409825.1. Lineage (NCBI taxonomy): Eukaryota > Metazoa > Chordata > Actinopteri > Scombriformes > Scombridae > Scomber > Scomber japonicus. The sequence goes on along the minus strand of NW_026518598.1, from coordinate 1,043 downwards.
TCTGTCTGTCTGTCTGCCCACCTGTCTGTCTGCCCACCTGTCTGTCTGCCCACCTGTCTGTCTGATCACCTGTCTGTCTGATCGTCTGTCTGCCCACCTGTCTGTCTGATCACCTGTCTGTCTGATCGTCTGTCTGCCCACCTGTCTGTCTGCCCACCTGTCTGTCTGATCACCTGTCTGTCTGCCCACCTGTCTGTGTGCTCACCTGTCTGTCTGACCACCTGTCTGTCTGTCTGACCACCTGTCTGTCTGACCACCTGTCTGTCTGCTCACCTGTCTGTCTGCTCACCTGTCTGTCTGCTCACCTGTCTGTGTGTCTCTGGTCTCAGGTGTCAGATTTCGGGCTCAGCCGGTTCCTGACTGAAAACTCTTCCGACCCAACGTACACCAGCTCTCTGGTAAGACCTGCACTCACCTGTGTGACATCATCAGCTGCTCTGTCTCACCTGTCTCACTCTCACCTGTCTGCCTGTCTGCCTGTCTGTCTCTCAGGGAGGGAAGATTCCTATTCGCTGGACGGCTCCTGAAGCCATCGCCTACAGGTGAGCGTTCGTTAACTTCACCTGAAGTTAATTAACACGATGATGTCACTGACTGATGGCAGCTCGTTAGTGATTTTAATTGAAGCTAATTAACATATTGATGATGTCACTGACAGGAAGTTCACGTCAGCCAGCGACGCGTGGAGTTACGGTATCGTGATGTGGGAAGTGATGTCATACGGAGAACGACCGTACTGGGACATGAGCAACCAGGACGTAAGAAAAAACTTTATTAGACTTTATTAGACAGTTTATAGACAATTACAACTTTATTGTTACTCACCTGTCTCTCTCTCTCTCACCTGTCTGTCTCTCTCACCTGTCCTGTCTCTCTCTCACCTGTCTGTCTCTCAGGTGGATTAATGCCATAGAGCAGGACTACCCGTCTCCCTCCCCCGCCCGACTGTCCCGCCTCTCTTCACTCCCTCATGCTGGACTGCTGGCAGAAGGAACGAGCCAATCGGCCGAGGTTCTGCGACGTGGTGGCGGCGCTCGATAGGC
>NW_026518597.1:20000-25000 GCF_027409825.1 Scomber japonicus | reverse complement strand
AACCATCACTGCTCCCATTAAACCATCACTGTTCCCATTAAACCATCACTGCTCCCAGTAAACCATCACTGCTCCCATTAAACCATCACTGCTCCCATTAAACCATCACTGCTCCCAGTAAACCATCACTGTTCCCATTAAACCATCACTGCTCCCAGTAAACCATCACTGCTCCCATTAAACCATCACTGCTCCCAGTAAACCATCACTGTTCCCATTAAACCATCACTGTTCCCAGTAAACCAGCACTGTTCCCAGTACAACCATCACTGCTCCCATTAAACCGTCACTGCTCCCAGTAAACCATCACTACTCCCATTAAACCATCACTGCTCCCAGTACAACCATCACTGCTCCCATTAAACCATCACTGCTCCCATTAAACCATCACTACTCCCATTAAACCATCACTGCTCCCATTAAACCATCACTGCTCCCATTAAACCATCACTGCTCCCATTAAACCATCACTGCTCCCATTAAACCATCACTGTTCCCATTAAACCATCACTACTCCCATTAAACCATCACTGCTCCCATTAAACCATCACTGTTCCCAGTAAACCATCACTGTTCCCATTAAACCATCACTGTTCCCATTAAACCATCACTACTCCCATTAAACCATCACTGCTCCCATTAAACCATCACTGCTCCCAGTAAACCATCACTGCTCCCATTAAACCATCACTGCTCCCATTAAACCATCACTGCTCCCATTAAACCATCACTGTTCCCATTAAACCATCACTACTCCCATTAAACCATCACTGCTCCCATTAAACCATCACTGTTCCCAGTAAACCATCACTGTTCCCATTAAACCATCACTGTTCCCATTAAACCATCACTACTCCCATTAAACCATCACTACTCCCATTAAACCATCACTACTCCCATTAAACCATCACTGCTCCCATTAAACCATCACTGCTCCCATTAAACCATCACTGCTCCCATTAAACCATCACTGCTCCCATTAAACCATCACTGTTCCCATTAAACCATCACTACTCCCATTAAACCATCACTGCTCCCATTAAACCATCACTGTTCCCAGTAAACCATCACTGTTCCCATTAAACCATCACTGTTCCCATTAAACCATCACTACTCCCATTAAACCATCACTACTCCCATTAAACCATCACTGCTCCCATTAAACCATCACTGCTCCCATTAAACCATCACTGCTCCCATTAAACCATCACTGCTCCCATTAAACCATCACTGCTCCCATTAAACCATCACTACTCCCATTAAACCATCACTGCTCCCATTAAACCATCACTGTTCCCAGTAAACCATCACTGCTCCCAGTAAACCATCACTGTTCCCATTAAACCATCACTGCTCCCAGTAAACCATCACTACTCCCATTAAACCATCACTGCTCCCATTAAACCATCACTGCTCCCATTAAACCATCACTGCTCCCATTAAACCATCACTACTCCCATTAAACCATCACTGCTCCCATTAAACCATCACTGCTCCCATTAAACCATCACTACTCCCATTAAACCATCACTGCTCCCATTAAACCATCACTGCTCCCATTAAACCATCACTGCTCCCAGTACAACCATCACTGCTCCCATTAAACCATCACTGTTCCCAGTACACCATCACTGCTCCCATTAAACCATCACTGCTCCCAGTACAACCATCACTGCTCCCATTAAACCATCACTGCTCCCATTTAACCATCACTGCTCCCAGTACAACCATCACTGCTCCCATTAAACCATCACTGCTCCCAGTAAACCATCACTGCTCCCATTAAACCATCACTGCTCCCAGTACAACCATCACTGCTCCCAGTAAACCATCACTGCTCCCAGTACAACCATCACTGCTCCCAGTAAACCATCACTGCTCCCATTAAACCATCACTGCTCCCAGTAAACCATCACTGCTCCCATTAAACCATCACTGCTCCCAGTAAACCATCACTGCTCCCATTAAACCATCACTGCTCCCAGTAAACCATCACTGCTCCCATTAAACCATCACTGTTCCCAGTACAACCATCACTGTTCCCAGTAAACCATCACTGCTCCCATTAAACCATCACTGTTCCCAGTACAACCATCACTGTTCCCAGTAAACCATCACTGCTCCCATTAAACCATCACTGCTCCCATTAAACCATCACTGCTCCCATTAAACCATCACTGCTCCCAGTAAACCATCACTGCTCCCATTAAACCATCACTGTTCCCAGTACAACCATCACTGCTCCCATTAAACCATCACTACTCCCATTAAACCATCACTGCTCCCAGTACACCATCACTGCTCCCATTAAACCATCACTGCTCCCATTAAACCATCACTGCTCCCATTAAACCATCACTGCTCCCATTAAACCATCACTGTTCCCAGTACAACCATCACTGCTCCCATTAAACCATCACTGTTCCCAGTACAACCATCACTGCTCCCATTAAACCATCACTACTCCCATTAAACCATCACTGCTCCCAGTACACCATCACTGCTCCCATTAAACCATCACTGCTCCCAGTAAACCATCACTGCTCCCAGTAAACCATCACTACTCCCATTAAACCATCACTGCTCCCAGTACACCATCACTGCTCCCATTAAACCATCACTGCTCCCAGTAAACCATCACTGCTCCCAGTAAACCATCACTGCTCCCAGTACAACCATCACTGCTCCCAGTAAACCATCACTGCTCCCATTAAACCATCACTGCTCCCAGTACAACCATCACTGCTCCCATTAAACCAGCACTGCTCCCAGTAAACCATCACTGCTCCCATTAAACCATCACTGTTCCCAGTACAACCATCACTGCTCCCATTAAACCATCACTACTCCCATTAAACCATCACTGCTCCCAGTAAACCATCACTGCTCCCATTAAACCATCACTACTCCCATTAAACCATCACTACTCCCAGTAAACCATCACTGCTCCCATTAAACCATCACTGCTCCCATTAAACCATCACTGCTCCCAGTAAACCATCACTGCTCCCATTAAACCATCACTGCTCCCAGTACAACCATCACTGCTCCCAGTAAACCATCACTGCTCCCAGTAAACCATCACTGCTCCCATTAAACCATCACTGCTCCCAGTACAACCATCACTGCTCCCATTAAACCATCACTGCTCCCAGTAAACCATCACTGCTCCCATTAAACCATCACTGTTCCCAGTACAACCATCACTGCTCCCATTAAACCATCACTACTCCCATTAAACCATCACTGCTCCCATTAAACCATCACTACTCCCATTAAACCATCACTGCTCCCAGTACAACCATCACTGCTCCCAACTAATACTAACTCTAACTTTAACTTATTTCACAACTCAAAATAGCTACTAATCAGGTAATAATCTACAATTGCTAATGTTAGCGTTGTTAGCACCAACGGCTATAAACGGCTACCAATGCTAGTGGTTGCTAATGGCCGCTAACGCTAGCACCGTTAGCACCAACGGCTATAAACGGCTACCGATGCTAGCGCTTGCTAATGGCCGCTAACGCTAGCACCGTTAGCACCAACGCCTATAAACGGCTACCGATGCTAGCGCTTGCTAATGGCCGCTAACGCTAGCACCGGTAGCACCAACGGCTATAAACAGCCACCAATGGTTGTCAACAACCGGTGGCTAACCGCGGCTAACGCTAGCGCGGCTGGCGCTACCGTTTTTCTTTTTTCTTCTTTTTCCTAAACTGTTTTGTCAGTGAATAACATATTTACACCAACCTGGTTTAAATTAAAACTCACTGGGATTTTCATACAGCAGAAAGAGCAGCAGTAGCGTGACGGCTCCAGGTTTAGCTCTTGTTTTATCATTAATATTTCAACTTATCCAATTTATTTTATTTCACTGTTTTGGTAACCGCGGGTTACACATTATAGCGTGTGTTATATTATCCATTGTGTACTACAGTAAAGTACTAGTACCTCTAACTGTACTGCAGTAAAGTACTAGTACCTCTAACTGTACTACAGTAAAGTACCTCTAACTGTACTGCAGTACCTCTAACTGTACTACAGTAAAGTACAAGTACCTCTAACTGTACTACAGTATAGTACTAGTACCTCTAACTGTACTACAGTAAAGTACTAGTACCTCTAACTGTACTACAGTAAAGTACCTCTAACTGTACTGCAGTAAAGTACAAGTACCTCTAACTGTACTACAGTAAAGTACAAGTACCTCTAACTGTACTACAGTATAGTACTAGTACCTCTAACTGTACTGCAGTAAAGTACAAGTACCTCTAACTGTACTACAGTAAAGTACTAGTACCTCAAACTGTACTACGGTAAAGTACTAGTACCTCTAACTGTACTACGGTAAAGTACTAGTACCTCTAACTGTACTACAGTATAGTACTAGTACCTCTAACTGTACTACAGTAAAGTACTAGTACCTCTAACTGTACTACAGTAAAGTACTAGTACCTCTAACAGTACTACAGTAAAGTACTAGTACCTCTAACTGTACTACAGTATAGTACTAGTACCTCTAACTGTACTACAGTAAAGTACTAGTACCTCTAACAGTACTACAGTAAAGTACTAGTACCTCTAACAGTACTACAGTAAAGTACTAGTACCTCTAACTGTACTACAGTAAAGTACCTCTAACTGTACTGCAGTAAAGTACAAGTACCTCTAACTGTACTACAGTAAAGTACAAGTACCTCTAACTGTACTACAGTATAGTACTAGTACCTCTAACTGTACTGCAGTAAAGTACAAGTACCTCTAACTGTACTACAGTAAAGTACTAGTACCTCAAACTGTACTACGGTAAAGTACTAGTACCTCTAACTGTACTACGGTAAAGTACTAGTACCTCTAACTGTACTACAGTATAGTACTAGTACCTCTAACTGTACTACAGTAAAGTACTAGTACCTCTAACTGTACTACAGTAAAGTACTAGTACCTCTAACAGTACTACAGTAAAGTACTAGTACCTCTAACTGTACTACAGTATA
>NW_026518597.1:0-15000 GCF_027409825.1 Scomber japonicus | reverse complement strand
AACCGTAGGGTAGTTTGTGTGTTTTGTGTCAAACAGGATGAAGAGATGGATGGATAGTGATGATGATGATGGATTCAGAGCTGTGGAGGTTAAACAGAACCAGCATGATAATTCTGGGTCAGGCCCTCAGGAGGTCCCAGCCGCCCCCCCGTGGGGCCACTGGGGGCCAGGGTGAGCCGGTCTGCAGCAGCCTCTCACCCAGGCCCCCCGTGGGGCCCCTGGGGGCCTGGGTGAGCCAGTCTGCAGCAGCCTCTCACCCAGGCCCCCCGTGGGGCCCCTGGGGGCCTGGGTGAGCCGGCCGGCCCCCCCGTGGGGCCCCTGGGGGCCAGGGTGAGTCAGTCTGCAGCAGCCTGTCATTTCCAGCACTAGCAGAGCTTAAATCTGTCTGCTGGCCGCAGCTCTCATCATGTGAGCATTTTGCGGCGTGTCATCAGCCGCCAGCGTCGCGCCGCAGCCGGCCGCTCGGAGCTGGGGCCGGGCGGGGGCCGGGCTGGACGCGGCGTATTGTTCTCTGTGTTTACTCAGAGCTGCAGATCTCACAGTCGCTGTGTGGCCAAACTGCTGCCTCCCAAAAACACAAAAAGCACAAAGACGCTAAAAATAGTTCCTCTGTAAAAATAGTGGAGCTGGTTTCTGTTCGGAGGCTCCAGAGAAACCAGAGTCCTGTTTGACTTGGAGCAGACTGTGGGATCGCTGTCTCTCTCTCCCTGGACGTCTTCCTCGCACGCCCACACTCTCTCTGTGTGTGTGTGTGTGTGTGTGTGTGTGTGTGTGTGTGTGTGTGTGTGTGTGTGTGTGTGTGTTTGTGTATATGTGTGTGTGTGTGTGTATGTGTGTGTGTGTGTGTGTGTGTGTGTGTGTGTATCTCTGTGTCTGTGTGTGTATGTGTGTGTATGTAAGTGTGTATCTGTGTGTGTGTGTATGTGTGTGTGTGTGTGTGTGTGTATCTCTGTGTGTGTGTATGTAAGTGTGTATATGTGTGTGTGTGTGTGTGTGTGTATATGTGTGTGTGTATGTAAGTGTGTATATGTGTGTGTGTGTGTGTATGTGTGTGTGTGTGTGTGTGTGTGTGTGTGTGTATCTCTGTGTCTGTGTGTGTATGTGTGTGTATGTAAGTGTGTATCTGTGTGTGTGTGTATGTGTGTGTGTGTGTGTGTATGTGTGTGTATGTGTGTGTGTGTATGTGTGTGTGTGTGTATGTGTGTGTATGTGTGTGTGTGTATGTGTGTGTGTGTGGCTGCATGTACAAACGTGTGTTTGGTAATTATATGTGTAAGTATATAATAACATGTGAGTACATGTGCATGTGTGTGCATCTACATGTGTCAGTGTGTGTGTGTGTGTGTGTGTGTGTGTGTGTGTGTGTGTGTGTGTGTGTGTGTGTGTGTGTGTGTGTGTGTGTGTGTGTGTGTGTGTGTGTGTGTATGTGTGTGTGTGTGTGTGTGTGTGTGTGTGTGTGTAATTAAAGAGCAGAGAGTGTGAAAATATGTGTGTTTGCTTTTAAATGAGAAGCTCAGAGTGTTTCACTGTCTGTAGGTTTACATGTTACCCTTAAACAGAAGGAAGGTAGGAAGGAAAGGAGGGAAGAAGGAAGGAAGGGAAGGGAGGAAGAAGGAAGGAAAGGAAGGAGGGAGGAAGGGAAGGAAGGGAGTAAGAAGGAAGGAAAGGAGGGAGGAAGAAGGAAGGAAAGGAGGGAGGAAGGGACGGAAGGGAGGAAGAAGGGAAGGAAGGAAGGAAGAACAGATGAAGGAAGGAAGAAAGGACAGAAGGAAGGAACATTTACCATAACAGCTGAACTTAGATCTGAGGAAGGAAGGAAGGAAGGACGGAAGGAAGGACGGACAGATGAAGGAAGGAAGGAAGGAAGGAAGGAAGGAAGGAAGGACCCGGGAGGACGACAGGAAGATTAAAGAGTCTGTATCTCCTGGTGCACGTTGCCTGTTTAAGGAAGGAAGGAAGGAAGGAAGGACAGAGGAAGGACAGATGTAGGAAGGAAGGACGGAAGGAAGGACGGACAGATGAAGGAAGGAAGGACGGACAGATGAAGGAAGGAAGGAAGGAAGGAAGGACAGAGGAAGGAAGGATGGAAGGAAGGAAGGACAGAGGAAGGACCCGGGAGGACAACAGGAAGGTTAAAGAGTCTGTATCTCCTGGTGCACGTTGTCTGTTTAAGGGTTAAACATGCAGTATGAAGGCTGAGGAAGAGGAGGAAGAGGAGGAAGAAGATGAAGAGGAGGAAGAGGAGGAAGAGGAGGAAGAGGAGGAAGAGGAGGAAGAGGAGGAAGGCTTCAGCTTTATGGGTCTTATGTATTTTAATAGAGTGTAAATGTAAAGAGAGTAAATGCTGATGAGTTAACTTTCACTTCCTGTCTCTCAGTCTGATGGAGACATTCACTAACGGGCAGATGTGTGTAAGTGTAGATAGCTTTCTAACACACACACACACACACACACACACACACACACAGAGAGAGACTGTAGTATTTCGTCGGTTTACTGAAACAACCGGCTTCAGTCTGCTGGGAGCCGACTGAGTTTGACCACAGGGACGATTTAATGATACTGTCCAGGAGTCCTGAGGCAGCGGGGGGGGGTGGCGGGGGGGTGGGGGGGGGGTAGAGACAGCAGAGACAGCAGGGAGGAGGGAGGGAGGGAGGGAGGGAGGGTGGGGGGGGGGTGGAGACAGCAGACTGGGACAGAGGGAGGAAAGGAGTTTACAGAACATGAAGTAAAACATGAACCAGTTCAGCAGAAACCAGATGACGTCATTAACCCTCTGATGTCCTCGAGTCAAGGAAAGAAGGAAAGGAAGGAAGGAAGGAAGGAAAGGAGGGAGGAAGGAAGGAAAGGAGGAAGAAGGAAGGAAAGGAGGGAGGAACGAAAGAGAGAAGGAGGGAAGGAAGAAGGAAGGAAAGGAAAGGAGGAAGAAGGAAGGAAAGGAGGGAGGGAAGAAAGAGAGAAGGAGGGAAGGAAGAATGGACGAAGGAAAGGAGGGAGGAAGGAAAGGAGGGAGGGAAGAAAGAGAGAAGGAGGGAAGGAAGAATGGACGAAGGAAAGGAGGGAGGGAGGAAAGGAGGGAGGGAAGAAAGAGAGAAGGAGGGAAGGAAGAATGGACGAAGGAAAGGAGGGAGGGAGGAAAGGAGGGAGGGAAGAAAGAGAGAAGGAGGGAAGGAAGAATGGACGAAGGAAAGGAGGGAGGGAGGAAAGAAAGAGAGAAGGAGGGAAGGAAGAAGGAAGGAAGAAGGAAGGAAAGGAAAGGAAGAAGGAAGGAAAGGAGGGAGGGAAGAAAGAGAGAAGGAGGGAAGGAAGAATGGACGAAGGAAAGGAGGGAGGGAGGAAAGAAAGAGAGAAGGAGGGAAGGAAGAAGGAAGGAAGAAGGAAGGAAAGGAAAGGAGGAGGAAGAAGGAAGGAAAGGAGGAAGGAAAGAAAGAGAGAAGGGGGAAGGAAGAAGGAAGGAAAGGAAAGGAGGGAGGGAGGGAAGAGAGAAGGAGGGAAGGAAGAATGGACGAAGGAAAGGAGGGAGGGAGGAAAGAAAGAGAGAAGGAGGGAAGGAAGAAGAAAGGAGGGAGGAAGGAAGGAAAGGAGGGAGGGAAGAAAGAGAGAAGGAGGGAAGGAAGAATGGACGAAGGAAAGGAGGGAGGGAGGAACGAAAGAGAGAAGGAGGGAAGGAAGAAGGAAGGAAGAAGGAAGGAAAGGAAAGGAGGAAGAAGGAAGGAAAGGAGGAAGGAAGGAAAGGAGGGAGGGAGGAAAGAAAGAGAGAAGGAGGGAAGGAAGAAGGAAGGAAAGGAAAGGAGGAAGAAGGAAGGAAAGGAGGAAGGAAGGAAAGGAGGGAGGAAAGAAAGAGAGAAGGAGGGAAGGAAGAAGGAAGGAAAGGAAAGGAGGAGGAAGGAAGGAAGGAAGGAAGGAAGGAAGGAAGGAAGGAAGGAAGGAAGGAAGGAAGGAAGGAAGGAAGGAAAGAAAGAAGGAACAGTCAAAACGGACGGGGTCAGTTTGACCCGGGAGGACGACAGGAGGGTTAACACTCTGATGTGAGGAAGGTTTCAGCCTCCTCATCCTCACACAGGTCACATGATTCATTCATTCACTCTGTCCTTCCTTCTTTTTTCCTCCCTTCCTTCCTTCCTTCTTCTTTCCTCCCTTTCTTCCTTCCTTCTATCCTTTCTTTCTTTCTTCCTTCCTTCCTTCCCTTCTTCCTCTCTTCCTTCCATCCTTCCACCCTCCTTTCCTTCCTTCTTCCTTCCTTCCTTCCTTCCTTCCACCCTCCTTTCCTTCCTTCTTCCTTCCTTCCTTTCTTTCTTCCTTCCTCCCTCCTTTCCTTCCTTCCTTCCTTCCTTCCTCCTTCCTTCCCTCTTTCCTTTCTTTTCCTTCATTATTCCTTTCTCCTTCCTTTCCTTCTTTATTCCTCCCTTCCCTCCCTCCTTCTCTCTTTCCTCCCTTCCTTTCTTCCTTCCTTCTATCCTTTCTTTCTTTCTTCCTTCCTTCCTTCCTTCCCTTCTTCCTCTCTTCCTTCCATCCTTCCACCCTCCTTACCTTCCTTCTTCCTTCCTTCCTTCCCTCCCTCCTTCTCTCTTTCCTCCCTTCCTTTCTTCCTTCTTTCTATCCTTTCTTTCTTTCTTCCTTCCTTCCTTCCTCCTTTCCTCCCTCCTTCTCTCTTTCCTCCCTTTCTGATACACATGTTTGATTTCTGCTGAAATATTGGATCATCTGAACGTTTACTGAAGTGAAAGCTTGTGAGAAGTTTAGAGGGAAAAAATGAAATGTGAGCCGACTACACTCTGCTGACTGTAAGACGTCAAACTCAAGTTTCACTACATAAAAACAGAAGATTAATTGTCAAGAATCTTTTCACTTCAGAAAAGAAAGTGTTCCCACAGTCCTCTTCTTCAAAACTGTCCTCAGTCTTTACTTCCCAAATGTCCATAAATATCCTCACTCTGCAAAAACCTCCTTTCCTCTCCAGATAGTTTCTTTTTTAAAAGTCTGCAAAACTCCTGACTGTCCAAAAACACTCCGGTCCTCGCTTCGACTGAAAACAAGAACACACACACACACGAGTTAATGTATAGAGTCCAAAAACACTCTGGTCCTCGCTTTGACTGAAAACAAGAACACACACACACGAGTTAGTGTATAGAGCCCAAAAACACTCCGGTCCTCGCTTTGACTGAAAACAAGAACACACACACGAGTTAGTGTATAGCGTCCAAAAACACTCCGGTCCTCGGTTTGACTGAAAACAAGAACACACACACACGAGTTAGTGTGTAGAGTCCAAAAACACTCCGGTCCTCGCTTTGACTGAAAACAAGAACACACACACACACAAGTTAGTGTATAGAGTCCAAAAACACTCTGGTCCTCGCTTTGACTGAAAACAAGAACACACACACACGAGTTAGTGTATAGAGCCCAAAAACACTCCGGTCCTCGCTTTGACTGAAAACAAGAACACACACACGAGTTAGTGTATAGCGTCCAAAAACACTCCGGTCCTCGGTTTGACTGAAAACAAGAACACACACACACGAGTTAGTGTGTAGAGTCCAAAAACACTCCGGTCCTCGCTTTGACTGAAAACAAGAACACACACACACACAAGTTAGTGTATAGAGTCCAAAAACACTCCGGTCCTCGCTTTGACTGAAAACAAGAACACACACACGAGTTAGTGTATAGAGTCCAAAAACACTCCGGTCCTCGCTTTGACTGAAAACAAGAATACACACAAACGAGTTAGTGTGTAAAGTCTCTGGACCCAGAGAAGGTCAATGCGGTCCTGGACTGGCCTGAGCCCACCGACCGGAAGCAGCTCCAGCCGTAGGTTTATCAGATCGCTGCCCCTCTACGCTCACTAAGCTCTGCCACTTCCTGGTTCTCTTGGTCCCCGGAGGCTGAGACTGCATCCCTGCCCTCCGGTCCAGGTTCTCTTCCTCGCCGATCCTGCAGACCCCTGACCTCACCGATCCTGCAGACCCCTGACCTCGCCGATCCTGCAGACCCATGACCTCGCCGATCCTGCAGACCCCTGACCTCGCCTATCCTGCAGACCCCTGACCTCGCCGATCCTGCAGACCCCTGACCTCGCCTATCCTGCAGACCCCTGACCTCGCCGATCCTGCAGACCCCTGACCTCGCCGATCCTGCAGCCCCCTGACCTCGCCTATCCTGCAGACCCCTGACCTCGCCTATCCTGCAGACCCCTGACCTCGCCGATCCTGCAGACCCCTGACCCCGAGCTCCAGTTCATCATCGAGGTGGACGCCTCAGACGTGGGAGTCGGGGCTGTCTTGTCCCGGCGCTCTTCTGAGGATAACGACCCTAACCCTGCTGAGTCCAACTATGATGTGGGGAACCGGGAGCTACTGGCTGTGAAGTCGGCATTAGAGGAGTGGAGACATTGGTTGGAAGGTGCAGAGCAGCCATTTCTGGTCTGGACCGACCATAAGAAGCCAGGTGGGTCCTACTCTACCCTGTCCTATCGCCCAGGTCATCCCTGATGCCCTCCCCCGGCAGTTCGAGGCAGGAGACCACCCTCAGGATGTAGCCAACATCTTGCCCCCTAACTGTGTGGTCGGGGCGGTGACCTGGGACATTGAGAGGGAGGTCCAGAGCGTGCTCCCGGGTACCCAGATTCCAGATGGCTGTCCTCCAGGTCGGCTCTTCGTCCCAGGCCCGCTCCCTTCCCGAGTCCTACAGTGGGTGCCCCCTCTTCTCTGCTGAGCTGAGCTTGAGTTTCATCACACAGCGGTTCTGGCGGCCCTCTCTCCGGGAGGATGCCCGAGAGTTTAGGGCCGTTTCCACCGCAGGAACGTCGGGGTAATTTTACGGAGTAGTTGGTTCGTGTCTCCACCGCAGGAACCGCCTCCAAAGGACAGGGTTCCTGAACTTTTACAGGGGCTAAGCGAGTCTCTGCCTCGGAGTAGGTACTCAGAACGGCCCCGAAAAGCTCTTGGGTGCTGATTGGAACTTCCTCTCACTCGGCCCTCTCAGTGGAGACACAAGGGCCGTCTCCACTGAAGAAGTTCCTGGAACTATTAGAGGGACAGGAACTTTACAGGAACCTTCCTCTCACTCGGCCCTGTCAACCGCCGTGTCTCCACTGAGAGGGCCGAGTGAGAGGAAGTTCCAATCAGCACCCAAGAGTTTTTCGAGGCCGTTCTGAGTACCTACTCCGAGGCAGGGACTCGCTTAGCCCCTGTAGAAGTTCAGGAACCCTGTCCTTTGGAGGCGGTTCCTGCGGTGGAGACACAAACCAACTACCCCGTAAAATTACCCCGACGTTGCTGCGGTGGAAACGGCCCTACAGTGAGAGGAAGGTTCCTGTAAAGTTCCTGTCCCTCAAATAGTTCCAGGAACTTCTTCAGTGGAGGCGGCCCTTTTGTCTCTGCCTGTCCCGTCTCTGCCCGCAGTAAGGTCAACCGTAGCCCTCCAGCCGGACTTCTGAGACCCCTCCCTGTTCCACATCGCCCATGGTCCCATATATCCTGGACTCTGTCACAGGGTTGCCGCCGGAGGGTAAGTCGGTTGTTCTCATGGTCGTTGATGGCTCATTTTATTGCCCTGCCTGAGCTGCCCTCCGCTCGAGAGACAGCGGAGGCAGTTCTGTTTCATGTTTTTTCGGCTCCATGGTCTTCATGGTGTCGGACCGGACCGGGGTCCCCAGTCCACCTCAGGTTTCTGGAGGGAGTTCTGCTACTTGGTGCAACAGTGTTTATGGTCTCAGTCGCTAGTTTAACCTTCCTGTCGTCCTCCCGGGTCAAATTGACCCCGTCTGTTTTGACTGTTCCTTCCTTCCTTCCTTCCTTCCTTCCTTCCTTCTGTCCATCCTTCCTCCCTCTCTTCCTTCTTTCCTTCCTTCCTCTGTCCTTCCTTCCATCCTTCCTTCCTTCTTCCTCCCTCCCTCCTTTACTTCCTTCCTTCCTTCCTCTTTTCCTTCCTCCCTCCCTCCTACTTTCTTCCTTCCTCCCTCCTTTCCTTCCTTCCTCCCCTCCGTCCTACCTTTTTCCTTCCTCCCACCTTTCCTTTCTCCCTCCCTCCTACTTTCCTACCTTCCTTCCTTCTTTCCTCCATCCTGCCTTCCTTCTTACCTTTTTCCTTCCTTCCTTCCTTCCTTCCTTCCTTCCAGGACAACAGGAGGTTTAAAGCCTTCTTCAATGCAGTATGATGTTCATTTGGGACATTTTGGCCTCCCTGATTTTATATGTGATGATAAAGCAGGGTATGCATTAGGGGGCGGGGCTACGTCCTGATTGACAGGTTGATTGACCAATGTCCTCCAGATCCAGCCCTCGTAACCATAGCAACCTCCCCGCTCCGCCCATGGCTCCGCCTCATGCCCATATAAGTAGAATGCGTGTTTTTATTTTTCCCAGCATGCACCTGAAATTTTCAAGATGGCCTTACTGGACTTTACACCTCTGCCTCGCTTCCCCTTCTTACAACTGGGCCCACACTCACTACACACTAACTACACACTAACTACACACTCACCAGCCCTTACAGTGAGTGTGTAGTTAGTGTGTAGTGTTAGTGATGTGTGTTAGGTGTGTAGTGTTAGTGTGTAGTGTTAGTGTGTAGTGTTAGTGGTGTGTGTTAGGTGTGTAGTGTTAGTGTGTAGTGTTAGTGTGTAGTGTTAGTGGTGTGTGTTAGGTGTGTGTGTAGTGTTAGTGATGTGTGTTAGGTGTGTGTTAGGTGTGTAGTGTTAGTGTGTAGTGTTAGTGTGTAGTGTTAGTGTGTAGTGTTAGTGGTGTGTGTTAGGTGTGTAGTGTTAGTGTGTAGTGTTAGTGGTGTGTGTTAGGTGTGTAGTGTTAGTGTGTAGTGTTAGTGGTGTGTGTTAGGTGTGTAGTGTTAGTGTGTAGTGTTAGTGTGTAGTGTTAGTGGTGTGTGTTAGGTGTGTAGTGTTAGTGTGTAGTGTTAGTGGTGTGTGTTAGGTGTGTAGTGTTAGTGTGTAGTGTTAGTGGTGTGTGTTAGGTGTGTAGTGTTAGTGTGTAGTGTTAGTGGTGTGTGTTAGGTGTGTGTGTAGTGTTAGTGGTGTGTGTTAGGTGTGTGTGTAGTGTTAGTGGTGTTTGTTAGGTGTGTGTTAGGTGTGTGTGTAGTGTTAGTGGTGTGTGTGTAGTGTTAGTGTGTAGTGTTAGTGGTGTGTGTTAGGTGTGTGTGTAGTGTCAGTGGTGTGTGTTAGGTGTGTGTGTAGTGTCAGTAGTGTGTGTTAGGTGTGTGTAGTGTTAGTGTGTAGTGTCAGTAGTGTGTATTAGGTGTGTGTTAGGTGTGTGTGTAGTGTCAGTAGTGTGTGTTAGGTGTGTGTGTAGTGTGTGTGTAGTGTCAGTAGTGTGTGTTAGGTGTGTGTTAGGTGTGTGTGTAGTGTTAGTGGTGTGTGTTAGGTGTGTGTGTAGTGTTAGTGTGTGTTAGGTGTGTGTGTAGTGTCAGTAGTGTGTGTTAGGTGTGTGTGTTAGGTGTGTGTGTAGTGTTAGTGGTGTGTGTTAGGTGTGTGTGTAGTGTTAGTGTGTAGTGTTGGTGTGTATTTCTCTCTGTAGGTGTGTAGTTAGTGTTTCGGCGCTGTGGGGCTTTCTGGGAGTCCTGCCATCGAACACACTCAGCATTCCTCACAGTTTATGTGAGAAGATAGAAACTCTCCGGGGCCAGCCGTGAGTTAGGCGTTACATAACGGCCTCCCTCCCTTCCTTCCTTCCTTCCTTCCTTCCTTCCTTCCTTCCTCCCTCCATCCCTCCCTCCCTTCCTTCCTTCCTCCCTTCCTCCCCTCCTTCCTCCCTTCCTTCCTTCCTTCCTTCCTTCCTCCCTTACATAACGGCCTCCCTCCCTTCCTTCCTTCCTTCCTTCCTTCCTTCCTTCCTCCCTCCATCCCTTCCTTCCTTCCTTCCTTCCTTCCTTCCTTCCTTCCTTCCTCCCTCGCTCCCTTCCTTCCTTCCTTCCTCCCTCCCTTCCTTCCTTCCTTCCTTCCTCCCTGCATCCCTCCCTCCCTTCCTTCCTTCCTTCCTTCCTTCCTTCCTTCCTTCCTTCCTTCCTCCCTCCCTCCCTTCCTTCCTTCGTTCCTCCCTCCATCCCTTCCTTCCTTCCTTCCTTCCTTCCTTCCTTCCTCCCTCCATCCCTTCCTTCCTTCCTTCCTTCCTTCCTTCCTTCCTCCCTGCATCCCTCCCTCCCATCCTCCCCTCCTTCCTTCCTTCCTCCTCGCTGTGACATCACTTCCTCCTCCCGAGCTCTTCGTCTTCGTTATCTTCGTCCTGCAGAGACGACGAGCGAGGTCAGAAAACTGCGGAGTCAGCTGAGGAACGGCTCCCCCCTGCCTCCGTTTCCACGGCGACGGCCATCAACACACACACACACACACACACACACACATACTTTTATTTTAAAGTAAATCGATGACATCACTGTATGATGTAAAGACTCCTCGTCCAATCAGCTGACGGCTGCCCACAAGTGTTATAGAGCAATGTCTTCTGGGAAATGTAGTTCGGAGGTGTGTGTGTGTGTGTGTGTGTGTGTGTGTCTTACTGTGTGTGTGTGTGTCTTACTGTGTGTGTGTATGTGTGTGTGTGTGTGTATTACTGTGTGTGTATTAGTGTGTGTGTGTATTACTGTATGTGTTTGTGTGTGTGTGTATTACTGTGTGTGTATTAGTGTGTGTGTGTGTGTGTGTGTCTTACTGTGTGTGTGTGTGTATTACTGTGTGTGTCTTACTGTGTGTGTGTGTGTGTGTGTGTCTTACTGTGTGTGTGTGTGTGTCTTACTGTGTGTGTCTTACTCTGTGTGTGTGTGTGTGTGTGTGTGTGTGTCTTACTGTGTGTGTGTGTGTGTGTGTGTGTGTGTCTTACTGTGTGTGTGTGTGTGTGTATTACTGTGTGTGTGTGTCTTACTGTGTGTGTGTGTGTGTGTGTGTGTGTGTGTGTGTGTGTGTGTATTACTGTGTGTGTGTGTGTGTGTGTGTGTGTCTTACTGTGTGTGTGTGTGTGTGTGTGTGTGTGTGTGTGTGTGTGTGTGTGTATTACTGTGTGTGTATGTGTGTGTGTGTGTGTGTGTGTGTGTGTGTGTGTGTGTGTGTGTGTGTGTGTGTCTTACTGTGTGTGTGTGTGTGTGTGAGCTCCTCTGAGACCCATTAATGAAGCAGTTTGTTGTAACGCTGAGGTGTGTGTGAGGGTGTTCTTGTCTTGCTGGTGTTGTGGGGACATAAATCTGTTTAAAGTCACTTTGGGGACAGAAAGTCTTCTTATCGTAAATCATTAAAGTTCAGTTTAAGGAAAGTCTCCAGAAAATTAATGTAACTCAGTGTGATGTGTGTAGTGATGGAAACATTAAAGCAGCCAAGACACACACACACACACACACACACACACACACACACATTTAACTTTCTATACTTGTGAGGACCTGTATTAACCTTCACATCATCCTCCCGGGTCAAATTGACCCCGTCTTTCAACTATAAAGCTCCATAAAGCCGACGGGGGGGGGGGGGGGGGCTCTCTCTCCTCTCCTTCCTCTCTCTCCTTCCTCTCTCTCCTCTCTCTCCTCTCCTTCCTCTCTCTCTCCTTCCTCTCTCTCCTTCCTCTCTCTCCTTCATCTCTCTCCTCTCCTTCCTCTCTCTCCTTCCTCTCTCTCTCCTTCCTCTCTCTCCTTCCTCTCTCTCCTCTCTCCTTCCTCTCTCTCCTTCCTCTCTCTCCTCTCCTTCCTCTCTCTCTCCTCTCCTTCCTCTCTCTCCTCTCCTTCCTCTCCTTCCTCTCTCTCCTTCCTCTCTCTCCTCTCCTTCCTCTCTCTCCTTCCTCTCTCTCTCCTTCCTCTCTCTCCTTCCTCTCTCTCTCCTTCCTCTCTCTGTGTGTGTGTGTATGTGTGTGTGTGTTATCACCTGGCACAGATGTTATATGATATCAGTGTTTTTATAAGGTGGGAGTTTGAGTTGATGAAACGATACCACGGAGTGAGAAAGAAAACAAAGTTCTCCGTGTGAAGAACAGAAAGTTTCACTACGAAGAACACGAGAAGGTTTTTTACACAAACGTCTTTAATTGTCAAGAATCCTCTGACTTTATAAGAGATAGTCCTCACTTTGCAAAACAGTCCTATTCATCACAACTGTCCTCAGTCTTTACTTCCCAAATGTCCATAAATATCCTCAATGTGCACAAACCTCCTTTCCTCTCCAGATAGTTTCTTCTTTAAAAGTCTGCAAAACACCTGACTGTCCAAAAACACTCCCGGTCCTCGCTTTGACTGAAAACAAGAACACAATAACGAGTTAGTGTATAGAGTCCAAAAAACACTCCGGTCCTCGCTTTGACTGAAAACAAGAACACACACACGAGTTAATGTATAGAGTCCAAAAACACTCTGGTCCTCGCTTTGACTGAAAACAAGAACACACACACACGAGTTAATGTATAGAGTCCAAAAACACTCCGGTCCCTCGCTTTGACTGAAAACAAGAACACACAAACGAGTTAGTGTATAGAGTCCAAAAACACTCCGGTCCTCGCTTTGACTGAAAACAAGAACACACACACGAGTTAATGTGTAGAGTCCAAAAACACTCTGGTCCTCGCTTTGACTGAAAACAAGAACACACACACACGAGTTAATGTATAGAGTCCAAAAACACTCCGGTCCTCGCTTTGACTGAAAACAAGAACACACACACGAGTTAATGTGTAGAGTCCAAAAACACTCTGGTCCTCGCTTTGACTGAAAACAAGAACACACACACACGAGTTAATGTATAGAGTCCAAAAACACTCCGGTCCTCGCTTTGACTGAAAACAAGAACACACAAACGAGTTAGTGTATAGAATCCAAAAACACTCCGGTCCTCGCTTTGACTGAAAACAAGAACACACACACACGAGTTAGTGTATAGAGTCCAATAACACTCCGGTCCTCGCTTTGACTGAAAACAAGAACGCACACACACGAGTTAGTGTATAGATTCCAAAAAACACTCCGGTCCTCACTTTGACTGAAAACAAGAACACACACGAGTTAGTGTATAGAGTCCAAAAACACTCCAGTCCTCGCTTTGACTGAAAACAAGAACACACACGAGTTAGTGTATAGAGTCCAAAAACACTCCGGCTCCTCGCTTTGACTGAAAACAAGAACACACACGAGTTACTGTATAGAGTCCAGAAACACTCCGGTCCTCGCTTTGACTGAAAACAAGAACACACACACACACAAGTTAATGTATAGAGTCCAAAAACACTCCGGTCCCTCGCTTTGATTGAAAACAAGAACACACACACACACACACATACACTCTCAAGTTAGTGTGTAGAGTTAGTGGTTCCTAGTATCTCTAAAAGTAGAACAGGAGGCAGAGCCTTCAGTTCTCAGGTTCCTCTCCTGTGGAACAATCTCCCAGCTCATAGAACCTTATGAACCTACTAGAACACTGCGCTCCCAGCTCATAGAACCTTATGAACCTACTACAACACTGCGCTCCCAGCTCATAGAACCTTATGAACCTACTAGAACACTGCGCTCCCAGCTCATAGAACCTTAGGAACCTACTAGAACACTGCGCTCCCAGCTCATAGAACCTTATGAACCTACTAGAACACTGTGCTCCCAGCTCATAGAACCTTATGAACCTACTAGAACACTGTGCTCCCAGCTCATAGAACCTTAGGAACCTACTAGAACACTGCGCTCCCAGCTCATAGAACCTTATGAACCTACTAGAACACTGTGCTCCCAGCTCATAGAACCTTATGAACCTACTAGAACACTGCTCTCCCAGCTCATAGAACCTTATGAACCTACTAGAACACTGTGCTCCCAGCTCATAGAACCTTATGAAACCTACTAGAACACTGCGCTCCCCAGCTCATAGAACCTTATGAACCTACTAGAACACTGTGCTCCCAGCTCATAGAACCTTATGAACCTACTAGAACACTGCGCTCCCAGCTCATAGAACCTTATGAACCTACTAGAACACTGCGCTCCCAGCTCATAGAACCTTATGAACCTACTAGAACACTGTGCTCCCAGCATGCAGGTCTACTTGTGGTTTCCTAGTATCTCTAAAAAGTAGAACAGGAGGCAGAACCTTCAGTTCTCAGGTTCCTCTCCTGTGGAACCATCTCCCAGATTGGTTCCGGGGGACAGAACCCTCTCTACGTTTAAGAGTAGGCTTCAAACGTTCCTTTGTGATAAAGCTTATAGTTGGGGCCGGTTCCAGCTCCTAGTTTATGCTGCTATAGGCTTAGACTGCCGGGGGACTCCCATGATGCACTGGGCTCCTCTCTCTCCTCTCCTTCCTCTCTCTCCTCTCCTTCCTCTCTCCTCTCTCCTCTCCTCCTTCTCTCTCTCCTCTCCTTCCTCTCCTCTCTCTCTCTCCTTCCTCTCTCTCCTCTCTCTCCTCTCTCTCCTCTCTTCCTCTCTCTCTCCTCTTCCTCTTCTCCTCTCTTCCTCTCTCTCCTCCTCTTCCTCTCTCCTTCCTCTCCTTCCTCTCCTTCCTCTCTCTCTCTTCTCCTTCTCTCCTTCCTCTCTCTCCTCCTCTCCTTCTCCTCTCTCCTCTCTCTTCCTCTCCTTCCTCTCTCTCCTTCCTCTCTCTCCTCTCCTCTCCTCTCTTCTCTCTCCTCTCCTCTCCTCTCCTCTCCTCTCTCCTTCCTTCTCTCTCTCCTCTCCTCTCCTCCTCTCCTCTCTCTCCTTCCTCTCTCTCCTCTCCTTCCTCTCTCTCTCCTTCCTCTCTCTCCTCTCCTCTCCTCCTCTCCTCTCTCCTCTCCTCTCTCTTCCTCTCCTTCCTCTCCTTCCTCTCTCTCCTCTCCTCCTCTCTCTCCTCTCCTTCTCTCTCTCTCCTCTCCTTCCTCTCTTCCTCCTCTCTCTTCCTCTCCTTCCTCTCTCCTCTCCTTCCTCTCTCTCCTCCTCTCTCTCCTTCCTTCCTCTCTCTCTCTCTCCTTCCTCTCTCTCCTCTCCTTCCTCTCCTTCCTCTCCTTCCTCTCCTTCCTCTCTCTCCTCTCCCTTCCTCTCTCTCCTCTCTCTCCTCCTCTC